>NC_022029.1:2766291-2859097 GCF_000317375.1 Microtus ochrogaster | reverse complement strand
AGAGAGAGAGAGAGAGAGGGAGGGAGGGAGGGAGAGAGAGAGAGAGACTCAAAACCTTGAGAAAAGAAAATTAAGGAAGGGGATGCCAGGTTTAGGCACCTAGATCAAGGGCTGCTTCATCATGTTAGGGAAGTCAGGAGTGTAAAGCTGCTGGTCACATGACATCTGCAGTTAGGATGGAGAGGGAGGTGCACAGAGATGATTTTTCTCTTCTTTTTGGTTGTAGATGCAATGTCACCAGTTGCTTCAAGCTCCTGCTACTTCGAGTTCTACACCATGATAGACTTTACCTGGAACCATAATTAAATAAATTGCTTTTATCCAGGTGTTTTCATAATGTATCAAAGTGGGCACTTCAATTAATGAAATCAAGAAAACCCCTCACAAGTGTGCCCAGAGATGTGTTTCTACATCGATTCCAGATGCAGTCAAACTGACAACCAAGATAAACTCTATTACAAAACTTATTTTGTTCATACTTACCAGTTCATAGCAAAGTCCTGTGACATAAACTAGCCACTGTCTATGCTTAAATATTAGTCAGCTTTCCCCCTTGATGTTACTACTAAAGCCTGTTTGTGAGCATGGAGGACAACATGTCTCAGGATTTGAGAGCTGCAATTTAGTTTTTGATCTCCGTTTTGAAAGTATTCAAAGGGATGGTGACATCATCAAGCTAGTCCCTCAAATAAAAACCAAAAATCTGTCTTCAAGTCATGAAGATTTGCCACTCAAAGAAATGTTCAGATAAATATAACTTGTTCTTCACAAAAATTCTGAAGCTGGGATTCTAGAACGGTTTTGATCAGTCAGAATAATAAAAGTAAACATGTAGACTCTGAGAGGAATATATTGGAATTATTCAAAATCATCTGTGTCTCAACTAGCAATCAATGACCTTCTGTAATTTTCTTGGATTCTTTATATTTTTTTTGTAAAGCTTGTATCACAGCTAGGCAAAAATGACTATCATTCAGACAAATTCCACAAGACTGTTGGAACTTGGTGGTGTGGGGAGTAGATCCAATGGAACAAGATATTTCTTCTTAAAAATAACAAAACTTTCAAAAATCAGGTGTTTTAAGAGGGAGAGTAGATAAGGTTGACTAAAAAGTGTAGAAATCTAATAGCAGAATGAATTTTTCGTGCATGCATACAAACTACAATGAGTGAGCAGGCTTGAGACAGCATTGATGGAATCTTAATCTCATCCCACTTCCCCATCAGCTAATGGGTCACCCGCTGTATTTTCCTTTGATTTCTCTAGCTCAAGAGCTAAAATACTAAGGCAAAGAATCTGGAAGTTTCTCTCCTGCTATTCTTTAAAGCTGAATGGGTAGAATAGGGTAATTCACTGGATGCCTACAGCTCTAAATGACATTCATCTTCTGTACAACTTGTGAAGCAGAACCAGAAAAACATATAGTGTTCAGTACCTGCCAGTTCTTCCCATTCTGTGCTGGGCAAACAGATTCATGTCAGTATATTTCAGAATTCATTTAAAAAATACTGTTTAAAATGTAACCATGTGTGTACTGGTGATCTCAGCACTCGGGAGGCAGAGGCAGGCAAATCTCTGAGTTCTAAGACAGCCAGGACTGTGTAGAGAGACCCTGTCTAGAAACAAACAAACAAAGAAAGAATTGAAATGTAACCACATGTACCATCAACAACAGTGGGCTTGGGGTCAGTCAAAGGGCACTTTCTGCTCCTCCACAGAGTCCCTACGTCACCCTTGACTGGTGCAGAGATAAAATCCTTTTGTCTATACTCTGTTAGTACACAAAGTGAACTACCATATCTTTTTTTTTCTAGAAGATAACTTCCCAGATGAACCCTGAGGAGCAGTTTCCTAATTCTCCACCACATCATCACAGCTCTCCACCACAACCAATTCGCGATACTCAGGCTCCATTGTGCTTCCCTCCCTGGCCTCTGGAACAAAACCGTTTCAGAACAGTGTCCTTCTGATCACTGATAAATTTTTCTTTAATAAAACCACTCCTTCTGAGAAGTTACTATCGGGTTCTTCTTTGCAAGCATCTTGGAATCATTTGTTATACTGCACTTTTTATCCCAAGGATAATGGCGGTTGACAATTATTCTAAGTCCAGAGATTGCTGGAGCTTCCAGTTTCTTTTGTGGCTTGATAAAACCATGTAGATAAATACCTGGCAGACTAATGGAAATGCTAAGAAAACAGAACTTTACTAAATATGGCTTCCTGGGTTTTAATGAAGATAACGTTCTGTCCTACATACTGATTTCTCCTTTATGGAATGACCGTAATTGTACAGCTGGTGACTTGGATCCCTAACTCTGAAAATGGCTTATCGCTAGCTGCTGTGTGAGAGAGAATCTCTATAGTCTGAATTCTTTCCTTTCTGCTCATTACTAGGATTAATGAAAACCCAACACTTCCTCTGACCTCAGACATATACCATGACTGGCTGAGAAAACTGATAAGTACACTGCTTTCTTTGATTTTTTTCCAAGCTGTCGGTGTTCAGGAAAAGCAGGAGGTAGGAGATAAAGAAATAATGAATTAGAGCTACCTGAGGGCCTTACAGTCTTGGGTAAGCCTCAAGGGAAGGATTTCTGCAGGGCTAACAAGAATGCATTGTTACCAAGGGTCAACAGCTTGTTCTGACATGCTGCCCCTTCAATGCTGCTGTCTCTGCCCTGCATTCTGGAGCTGTGACTTTCAGCATCTTGGCTATTGCTGGGAGGAAGGCCTTTGGAGGTCAGAATGCTGGGTGGCTATATCTTGTACAAGTCGCATTTGGTTGGTATTCCCTTTGAGTGTGCTAAAAGTAAAACTAAAAGCAAACAAACACTTGAAGGAACCATTAAAAGAGAATGAACTCCAAACCATGCCGACTAACCCCATCTCCTTCTTTGGTTTTGCGGTTCCTGTTGCTATAATTAAAGTTCTAGGGCAGTTAAGTTTCATATCCCTGTGAGCTTGACTAATTCCCTCTTTAACATCCACTATATAGGGAGAAGCAGATTCCCCGATACCCCTTGGCTCTTGCGCAAGCTCTTTAGCTGACTGCCAGGAGCCAAGCGTAAAAGTTGTGTCCATTTTGCATCGACCTGAGTTTCTCCACATGAGACTGCTGTCCACAGAAAAGACCAAAGTATAATCATGTTATACATTTTGGAAAAAGAAACATAAATTGGTGGAAGCATCAGACAAGCTCTCTTTGTACCACAAGACATTCACATTTGTGAGGGAATGACAGGACAAATAAATATCTAGTCTTGGATAATAAAGTCTAGGTTGTTACTAACATTTCTGCCGGATGGGAGGAGCTGGGAGAAATGAGAGGAGCCTTCAGTTACTTCACAGTCACTTCGTCAGGTGGAGGATGATAATTTCTAGCCTTGGGAAGCTCATCCTCATGGAAGAATCACCACTCACAACACACAGGAAATCACAGGGCATTTAACTGTTTCTGAAGCTTGCAGCTCTTCAGCTGATTTTAGTTTGAAATAATCAATACCCTAACTGGGCATGTTCTGAGACGGTCCACATTGAACTCTTTCAACCGCTTAAAGCAACAGGCAGGCGGCAATATAGACGCCATTTCCTGAACAGGGTGCTCGAGCAATCTCAGACAGCACATACCAGGTGAAGGCTCTATGAGAAGCCTCTGCACTTTAGGTGTGGTGTTTTGTAATTAAAACTGTCCTCCAAGTGAAGTGAGTAACTTAACGGGACCAGGACTGAAGTGACACCAGAGTTAGGAATAACCTATCCGGCATCCTGAAATTTTATCAACTGTGAATTCCTTGATTTCATTCGGATAGTCATGCTGCTCTTGAAATCAGACAAAAGTGATTGCAAACTCTTGTAGCCATTTAAATAAAGCAGGTCTTCATCAGCGAGTGCTGTGGATATGCATAAATGAGGGAGACTGGTCATTCTGATATGGAAAGATGGAGGGGGAGATGCTGGAGTTAAGAAAGCAGAGCAGAGAGAGAGAGCTACAGAAAGCAGAGGTCTTAGAATTCCTCTAAGGCTTAAAACTTGTGACAGTGCATGAAATGTGAGTATTACCAATACACAGCACACAGAAATGTTAACCGTGGGAAGCACAGAGACAACCGCCCTTGGAAAAGCTTTGAGATGTTAGTGAAATAGAAGTAATAGAGGGTTGTTTGCTTTGTCTGTCTGTTTGTCTGTTTATTTGGAGACAGGATCTCACCATGCAAGACAGGTTGGGCTAGAACTCAAGTCCTTCTGGCATCTGCCTCCAGAGTTCTGAAGTTACAGATGTTACACTACCACACCCAGCTTGCACATTCTATGACTTCTTATTCGCTGACAGATCCTGAGCACCCGTCAATGAAGGAGTCGTTCCCAATGGTGCTGCGCTTTACAGTTGTCTAAAGAGCTTTAAATCATTTTGCTGTCCTGGTCACATCCCACACAGGCATTCTTAGAATGCCTGGGGATGGGAACCACGCATCAATAATGATGGAGATCCCACGTGATCCAATGTACTGTACAACCAATGACACTTTATGACATTTATTCTTCCCAAACAAGTAAATGGTTCTTGATCTTTCTTTTGGGCAATCTCACCAAGGCAATTGGTCATTAACATTGAAAAATAGAGTGGAATACATACTTTAAAGGCAATATGTTATCTTGGGTTTGGTTTGACACAGCTTTATTTCTCCAACCCAACAATTCTCTGCCTCCAGGGAGCTCTGCGGATGTGTGTGTGTGTGTGTGTGTGTGTGTGTGTGTGTGTGTGTGTGTGTGTGTATTTGGTATTTGTAGCAATGCAGTCAGTCAGTTCTGGTAACTTCTTTCCAGAAAGAGGCAGACAAACTGGCCCGTGCTCAAAGAGTAATGAAATGATTGTAGGCCTCAGGGGACAGACTTATGGGGAAAGATGAAAAGAATTAAATATGTGAACCTAAGTGACGATTAAGGTGGGGAGGGGTCATGACAACATCCCCTTAATACCTGAAGGACAGGAACATCAAGGGCAGGAGAGGATTGGTCTGGATCACACAAAGGCCATTCACCAAGAATAATAAGACAGTGTCAGGAAAGAAGAAATGAAGGCACACTGTCAGCTAATCCTTGCTGACCACACAAGCTAATGAGCCAGGCAGCCGGCTCCAAACGAAAAGTAGCAGCTGCATCACTGGAGTTCCTATTAAACAGGTTTGGGCAAACACCAGGAGGCTGATTATTAAGGGCAATTCTGTGTTACCTGGACAATGACAAGAGGTGAGAGCAGTAAAAACAGGAAGAAAACTCAAAGCATTTCAATGCTACCTCCAAAATAATACTATGTATGTTCAAAGAACACAGACAATGACCTTTTCCTCTACCTGCAGTTGCAGATGAGGAGATGCACACATGATATTTTACAGCCATTTGGTGTAGGAGGTCCTTCTGTCTTTGTGTTGCTTTCATTGGTTAATAAAGAAACTGCTTTGGGCCTGTTGATAGGGAAGAACTTAGGTAGGCAGGAAAAACAGAACTGAATGCTGGGAGAAAGAAGGGCAGAGTTGGAGATATACCATGGTATCTGCCAGGAGATACACCTGGTAAGCCACTACCATGTGGCAATACACAGATTAATAGAAATGGCTTAAATTAAGATGTAAGAATTAGCCAATAAGAAACTAGAGCTAATGGGCTAAGCAGTGATTTAATTAATACAGTTTCTGTGTGGTTATTTCAGAGCTAAGCTAGCTGGGTGGCTGGGACAAACAAGCAGCCCCTCCTTGCAACACCCAATTTTATGTGCTGTTTGTTATACCAACTTCTTCCTTTATTTTTAATGCAGATACATTGATTATCTGCAAAGTAAGTATTTGAAAATATGTTATACTTGGAAAATTTGGCTATAGTTTTATATTCTAAAGCAGGAACATTTTTAATGTTTTTTCTTCATATAAAATCTTTAATAGTTATTTGAGAGTTCTGTATGATATTTTATTTATTCTTTAAAAACTTAACACATGTATAAAATACATCTTGATCATATCCGTCCCCTATTCCTTCACCCAAGTCCCCACCGGTCCTCCTGTGACCTCTCCCTCCCAACTTTATCCTGTCTTTCTTGTTCTAAACAAGGTTGCCTTGTTTCCTTGAAATAAGAACAACTATTGGTGATCTCAAAAAGAAGAAAATGCAGAACGATAATAATAGCTCATCTTTAGACCATTTCCTATATGCCAGACATTGCGCTATGATCATTTATCTTTACCTGCTATATAACCTAAATTCATGGTCACTACAACCTCCAAAGACGGCTTACCCATCATTCATATGAAGAAAGTCACTTTTCAGCACCCGGATCATCTGATCAAAGTCCCATAGCTGTTAACCATGTGCTGAGAGTTGGGTTGAAAACCAACCTACGAGGCTCCAGAATTACCCTTCCTCTCTTGTTTTGATGGAATGCACACAATTGCAAACCAAATAGAAACTGTCATCTCACAACTCCCCCCTCATAAACTTCATTCATAATATCATCATAAACTTTATCTATAATATAAGGACTCAATTTTATAGAGTTGTTATGTTGAGTAAACAATTTTTAAAACACTTCTAATGATATCTACTCTGAAAGATGATTATGATGATAAAAATAAGATCATTTAAAAACAAAAATCATCTAGCACAACCCGTACACTCAGTTCACTCTATAGAAATAAAACACATTATAGTCTGAAACCTATAAATCAGCTATTTCAACACTAATTCCTCCTACTACTTTTTGTATAAAGTTGGCAATAATCATTTTTTCTGCCTCCCACTCTCTGAGTTTGTATTGGGGCAGATTTTTTTTTTCATCTAGGAAAAAAAAAACAGATAAGCTAGTTTTCATAGGTTTTCCTGCCTTAAGACTCACACCTTGAGCATTAAGTGCTGTAAGTGAAGACAGGGAAAATCTATCAACCAAGCCCTTGATGTACGAGGAGACTCTGTGATCTAATGCTCCAAAATTTGAAGTGCTCCAAGATGTGAATTTATTTCACTGTTCTCAAGATGCTATGAGTGAAAAAAAAAATTTGCTCCATGAAGCTTTGTTTTGTGCAAACAATTATTAAAATTGTTGTATAAAATGCCCATTAAGCTGTGGGATCTATGGGATACATGGGATCTATGAAATGCTATGAAATGCAAATGGTTTTCTTTTCAGGCTCGATAGCAGGAAGTTGAATCTTAACTCGATCCAGGCTTTCATGTTTTTTTGTATCCTTGATGATCTGCTTTCTAGATCATCACTCACAAGACGTAGGTTACCTTTCCCAGGGCTAACTAATTTCTAGAAATACTAAAGGACCTTCAGGACCCCTTGCATATTTAAATTAACCAACTTAGAGTTCATTCTTCAGTGACCTCCTTAACGTAGCCAGTATCCACCCGGACACAGTCAGTATAAGGCAAGGTTAGCAGACAGAGCTCATGTCAATCAATAGTTGGCCCAAATTACTCATACTATGCAGTCCCAAACTGGCTCAGTTTGTTTATCCTTCCTGGCTTACTTCTCCCCATGAGAACCATAATAAAGGCTAAGATCGTGCTCCATAATCCTTACCTCTTCTAACCCATCCCCTTGACCCACGTGATCCACGTGGGGTGATGTGATGAGATGTTCTTTCCAAAGATCTCCTTCATTGGTTGTCAACTCTTAATTCGTTGATAAAAATAACTTCACTGCCTTAAATAAAAACGTTCTTTTAAGGGAGAATGAAACACTAGCATAAACTAACCGAGTCCTTGGGAACTAAAAGAATTACTCTATCCATGCTTCAGATTCCAGGTCATGGGTCAACAGCATAATAATAATAATAAATTATTATCAAGCTTTCTCAGCACCCTACAAATCATGCCACATAAGCCACTGCCTACTCCTCCTTAGCATAAGGCTGATCCTGTTTCAAAATGAGTAACCCACATTAATCCCATAAACACGATGAGTTTTGGTCCCAGAGACACAGCATAAAGGTCAAAACCACCCTCAGGAGACCACACCTAGGAGGCAGAGATGCTTGTGGCACAGAAAGTACCTTTCCGACCTACTGATAAGGGAGGAAAACTCCAAAGTAAAATTCTCAGGATGATGGATCCCCAGTGAGTGCTGCTGAGATGTGGACCTGAGAAATGCAGGTATCTTCCAGTCAGAGATGAGGACCAGTCTATGTTTTCTGCTATCGAAATGTGTCTATCCATCCTTTAAATGAAACGGTTGCAAAAGTAGAGTTCCTTTTTGTAAAAAAAAAAAAAAAAAATGATTAAAATAAATAGCCAGATAATAGGCAGTCCTCTAAGGTCAAGTCAATTTTTTTTTTTTTTTTTTTTTTTTACCAATCTTTCCAGGGACTGCAAATTTAAGAAGTCAGGAACTGCTGACCTAACAGATTTTTAAAAATCCAGCTGTCTGGGGGGGAAATCCTTTTCTCTCCAGCCATCCAGTACCCTGACTTTTGCTTCACATGTCACCTGAAGGACTTGGCTCACCTAGACATGTCCCCCGTGCACGCTCTCAGACACACCTGTCATTTTGCAGCTTTCTCTAAGAGATCGGCTGTGCATGAGGGGACAGTACTGCGGTGGGAGGACACATAGACATCTTGAGCAAAAGTGTGCATTTTTCTCCGATGCTGGCAAGTAAGGACAAAGGCTCAGCAGTGACTCATAAGTGCAATGTTAAGGTGGAGTCGAGATTTAATGGTTTAAAAGCAGTCACTCCAGGCATGTAGCTGCAGTCCCTCTGAAACCAAGTTAAGCCAGTGGTGACGTGGCAAGGAATGCCACATTTACTTTTCACTTAGACAAAGAAATATAACACTTTCCCTATTTCTTATTGGAATAGCTACTCCAAGGGGAAAAGTGACCCAAGACGTTTATTTATTTGTTTGTTTGCTTGCTTACTTGTTTTGATGATTTTGATAGCAATCAAAGTATCACAGGACAGAATTGGCATTATGACTGCAGGCTGTATCAGACACGGCCCTCACTGAGAAACCCAGGAAGCAGGATCCCCATCAAAGAAAGAAACAAGCAAAGGTGAATTCTGATGAACTACAGGTTCTAGCAGTTCACCAGATTGATCTATTAAGGGTTCAGAGTGTGCTGTCCTGAGAGACTAGAGGCAATCATATTAGCTGTGAAAATACAATGGGGTGTTTCCTCAGCACCCTATTTTTCATGTTCTGGCTTTTCCCTGCAATACAGTTGTGTACCATCTAAGCTTGAACCTGAAGATCTGAAGCCAGTCAATGCTCTTCTCTCAGAGTTAGATATGAGAACTCAACACTTAGGAGGTGATTCAGCAGAAACTACCCTAAAATAATACCTGGAAAATAAAAACATTCCTGAGAGTTTAGTTCCCAGCAAGACCCATGTGGCTATTCTCACTTAAATGGCTTCAGTTTTGCAAGCATAATTGAGAAACTACAGAGAACTTAGAAGAGTTGTGGGATGTTGAAACAAGTTTCAAAACACATTACTTAAATAATGCTCCTGCTGTAGACTCATCCCAGACCCTTGGCCCTTTAAATCCACTTAAAATAGGGAGATCAAACTATCGGATTATAGGAGAAGCATGCTGAGGGTCTAAAAGTCTGTAGCGATTGGGCATTGTCAGACATGTGATCTCTTCAGCCACCACACTTGAAATTAAGGATTCGAAGTCCTTCTTGTGAGTGTGTGGTTCTGACACAGATGTAGGCTCACCAGACAGCTCTGCTGCTAATGCCATCCAGAAGCTGTTGGTGACAAGCCACCCTCTTTTGGGGTTGGGGTGGGGGGGCTGGCTAACTGAAAGGAACAAGGAAGGAGTAGTGAGCAGAGTCCTTTATCTTTTAAAAATTGGAAGTCAACAAGAAAGTGGGCTGAGTCCAGGAGAGATATCGGCACGTAGGCAGAGAATGTTTTCCTGATTGTTTTTTCCAAATCCTACACACATGAAAAAAAAAACCTAATTATTTTATAATAGCAACACTCACTAGAACCCTCAACAATGTGTCAGACATTATTAGAAGTGTCCTGACTTATAGGTCTTGTCTGATTCCATTCTTAAAAGCATCCTAAGGAAACTAGAGTTTTGCATGTGACCATCAAACAGACAGTAGTAGCCTGTCAAACCAGTTCTGAGTGGTATGATGGTATGACTTTGGAGGATTAATTTTTTTTTTTTTTTTTTGGTTTTTCGAGACAGGGTTTCTCTGTGGCTTTGGAGCCTGTCCTGGAACTAGCTCTGTAGACCAGGCTGGTTTCGAACTCACAGAGATCCGCCTGCCTCTGCCTCCCGAGTGCTGGGATTAAAGGCGTGCACCACCACTGCCCGGCTTGGAGGATTAATTTTATTCTTCGCCAGAATTCATCCATGTGAAGGAAGCTGCTCTTGCCCCTAAATAAGAACAAGCATGCATTCTCCCACTCAAGTCCATCACGGTGTCCTCTACCCTCCGCTTACACTGCCCCAGTTCTAGATTAGGGGGCAGGCAGACCCAGGCCTGTGTTGAGGATTGTGCACTTGGGAGGCCCAAGTCAAATAAAGTATATAATAAACTGTGAACACATTAGATTTCATGGGCCTATATAGATAAATATATATTCACAAATACAGATACTTAAAATGAACAAGGAAATCACATAATTAAAAAAAAGTCTTCTAGATTCGATTAGAAATTGAATCAGGAATCTTGACTTAATCCTAAGAGGCAAGTACTCTGTCACTGAGCTCCATTCCCTGCTCTCTCTAACCCACGATTTTTTAAACTATTAAAAAATCACTGTACATTTACAAAAATGCAGACGTGAGTTATGTTTATTATTGACATGTTCATGCACTTCTATCATTTTTCCTTTGCACTTTGGCTGCATGCCCTTTGATCGCCTCCTCCCAGGACTGCCGCTTTGAGAAATAGTGTTGGGTAAAGACAATAGGGAATTCAGTCTTCCTCTGGCAGCTTGAGAACTGTTAGATCTTAAATTGCTCTTTTCAGACCAGGTGGTGATGGCGCTTGCCTTTAGCACCAGCACTTGGGAAGCAGAGGCAGGCGAATTCCTGTGTGTTTGAGGCCAGCCTGGTCTTCAGAGCCAGTTCCAGAACAGTTAGGGCTACACATAGAAACCCTGTCACAAAATACAACAACAAAAAGATTGCTCTTTTCAGCTTTCTAGTTGAGCCTCACAGCCATATGTAAGTGTGAGATTTCTGTCATTTGGTAAGGACACTTTCTAGTTTATTTTATGGGTGAGGTATAAGATTTATACCATATAAATGGTTTAGTTACTTCTCCTAAATACCGTTTGCCCCATCAGGACTCACTATTGTTGATGTTCTCCTTGAGAATGGTGAGACTTTTATGCTTCATCTTCCCAATAGTGAGAAATTCTCAGTCTCCCATTTAATTCATGTGGTTCACTTCACTTCATTAATCAAATAATCAAGTCATCTATGAACTATCAATTTTCTTGTGCTTAGAATTTGTCTCTTCTGTCTAATGAGTGAATGAAGTTTAAAAAAAAATAAGTGTTAAACCATTCACTTCTTGGGATTGGGATATTTTGTCTAATGATTTTACTATATTTTATCAATTTGTTTCCTATATAATTCATTTTCATCTGTATTTCTTCGATTCTGAAAAAAAACTAAAATTATCAGAGGATACCTCATTGACTTAATGGAACATCTGAAAGATGCCTTTTCAGATTATACTTAAAAAGGTATGCGTGCGCCTCAACAGCCCCTTGACATGTTAAAATTCCCCAGAGCCAGCTCAATATCACGCCCCAGAGGAACTGTAGCAGGAGGAAGGTTGGAGAGATAGGCACTTTCGCGCTCCTCAACAAGGCTGCTGGGCACTTTCCTCAGTTGGTTTTGTGCTTCCCCTAAACCTCCCACAAGCCATTTCCATACAGCACCCTGCAAGACTTCTAACTACAAAAGGTAACTTGTATCACAGTCTGGCTAAAAACCTACCTGTGGTTTCTCATTCATAGTGTGGCAAAACGACTTCTTGCTAGATGTGATACTCATCCTACGATCCTGTTCACTGACTCATCTCGTATCTCCCCTGTGCCCTTCTTCTGCCCTCAGTGGCTTAAGTCCCCAACAACTGTTTTATCATCCCGGTGAGAATTCACAACCTGTGAAACAACACATCCACTTCAGCTCTGACTTCCCAGAATCATCACAAAGATGCCGGAGAAGACAAGATGCAGATTTTTATTCTTCCCAAAGCCATTGCTGTAATCGTTCTTACTATTACAAATATCATTCTGAAAAAAAAAAAACAGCCCCCCCCTCCCAAGAAGACTAGATCTATAGTGAATCACCATATGTGTGCATATGGTACCTATGCATACATACAATATGTATAAGCAAATGGCAAGAGTATTTAGCTACAGTAGCTTGCCTACATTACAGATATTTTATCAAATTACAGTCTGCATTTAGAAACCTAGCTAGTAATTAAGACACAACGCATGGCAGAAAGTCGCTTAAATTAAAATAGCAATGAAAATCTCTACAATTTTAGTCAATGATTTCTAACAATCCTCCACAATCAGACAGAGCCAATGTTTTTCAACATTATCAAGCAACAATGTTGCTGTTCTCCCTGGTTCCAAGATGAAAAAGCAAGAATTGGTTCAGGTCATGTGCAATCAATAGAACAGACAAAAAAAAAAAAAGTCTTGTTATTCTTGAGAGTGTTTTTTCCCTCACCATACTGGATTTATTTCCTGGAGACAGCCACATCAAGCATTTTCAGCCATATAAAACCCAACTCGGAGACAAACAGGAAAATTTGGTGACCAGATGAATATAAAGAATTGATCAAAAGAGGAGAAAAAACGGCAGATCACACGGCAGGAGCTCATCAGCACTGCCCTCCTATCTGTCCACAGGACATGATCAACATGGCGTTTGCGAATGTCTACAACTGCTCTTCTTTCATTTATCAAACACAGAACATTGGACAGACGGATCATCTTTCAAATGCAGTCTCAAAAGCATTAAACCTCTTAGCATTTGGTTCATGATAATTCCCACAACGATTTCTACCATCTGATCTAAATTTAAGTGCCACCTAACCCAAAACCTCTCTTAAACAAATTATATGTGGAGATAAAATAAGCCTATTGAGAGTCCCCAAATTATTATTTTTTGCACATTGTTCAATTGTGCAACTTTCCACTAAAACCCCTATTACTTTGAAGACGTCGATCCAAAGTCATCTAACTTCTGAGACAATGACAAATACGTTTCCTCTTGGTCTGTACCCAAACTATTTTACAATGTCATCCCCTAGAAGCGCCCACAACTCTGAAAGTATGCTATTGTTAAGATGTATAAGTTCCAACATGCCTAACACTTCAACGAAAATAGGTTCTTCTCTCGTATTGTAGATCCCAACCACGTTTCCTTCACTCCTCCCAGCTTGCCACACCCAGCCCCACTCTCCACCAGATCCACTTCCCCTCTGTCTCCCTTCAGAAAAGAAACAGGCCTCCAAAAGACAGCAAGTAAACACACAAAACAAAATACAGTAAGATAAGGTGAAAGCTGTCATATCAAGCCTGGACAAGTCAACCCCATGGGAGGAAAAGAGTTCCAAGGGTAGGCAAAGGAATCAAAGACACACCCACTCCCACAGTTGGAAATCCCACAAAAACACCAAACTAATAGTCACACCGTTTATGCAGATGACCTGGTGCAGACCCCTGCAGGCTGCTTGCTTGCTGTTTCAGTCTCAAGGAGCTCATATGTGCCTTGCTTAGTTGATTCAGTGGGCTGTATTTTCTTGGTGTCCTCTATCCCTTCTATCCCCTGTAATCTTTCCTCCCTCTCTTCTGCAGGATTCCCCGAGCTCTGAAGGGAGGGACCTGGTGGAGATGTCTGATTTAGACTCACTCTCCATGTAATGTCTGGCTGTGGGTTTCTGGTCTTGCTTCCATCTGCTTCCAGACACCGAACTGATCTGGAACACCACAACACCATTAAGAATCATTTTATCGATTTTTTTTTCAACCAGTCATATTTGGTTCTCCCTAAGGTCTCTCGGCTATCCATACTCAGGTTTCCGGTCATCCTAGCAGTATAGGACATGGACTCCCTCTTTTGGATTGGACCTACATTAAACCAGGCATTAGAGTTCTGCACCACCATTGCCCCAGCATACCCGGTAGGCGGGACTGATTGTGAGTCCACGCAGGCACCAGCTCAGCCTCTGCATGTTCAGTGAGCTATGTAGATGTTGTCCATAGCAAGGAGGCCCTGCTGTCTATTTGCAGAGAGCAGCCTAGGCCATTTGGGAATCTCCATGGGAGCCCTCAACCGACAACTCAACTGAAAGCAACCCAGTCCCACAAATAGAAGCCTTGCCCAGCTAAAAGGGATGGCCAGTTGAGACTGGAACCCCATTACTAGGAGTCACTAGGTTTTCATATTGTCCCCCAAATATCCCTCAATTCCAGGCATTTGTCCTTGCGCTCTCTCCCTCCATCCCATCTCCAACCTACAACCCCATCCCCACCCCACCCCCAGTCTACCCACATAAAATCCATTCAATTCCCCCTTCTTGTGGAGACCCATGCATCTCGCTAGAACCCTCCTCTTTACCTTTCTGGGTGTGTGATTTATAGCTTGGTTTTCATTTTCCTAATGGCTAATATCTACATAAAAGAGAATCCACACCGTATTTGTCTTTCTGGATCTGGGTTACCTCACTCAGGATGATTTTTTTTTCTAGTTGCATCCATTTTCCTGCAAATATCTTGTTGTCTTTTTTTTTTTAAAGAACCAAGTAATACTCCATTGTGTAGATGTACCACATTTTCTTTATCTATTTTTCAGGTTGAGGGACTAGGTTGTTACCCATTTCTGGCTGGTAAGAATAAGCCACAATGAACACAGTTGATCAAGTGTGGTAGGATGGAATGTCCTTTGAGTCTATGCCCAAGAAGTGTGTACCTGGGTCTAGAGGTAGATCAAGTCCTAATTTTCTAAGGAACGACCATATTGATTTCCACAGTGGATGTACAAGTGTGTACTCCCACCAGCAAGAGAGAAGTGTTCTCCTTGCACCACATCCTCATAAGTATGAGCTGCCACTTGTGTTTTTAACCTTAGCCATTCTGGCAGGTGTGAGATGGAATCTCAAAGTACTTTCTATTTGTGTGCCTTTATTGACTAAGGATGCCAAACATCTCTTTAAGTGTTTCTCAGCTGTTTGAGATTCCTCCATTGAGAATTCTCTGTTTACATCTGTACCCTATTTTTTAATTGGACTATTTGTTTGTTTGTTTTTTTACACTGCATTGGTTTTGGGGATCGAGTTTCTTGAGTTCTGTATATATTTGGGATATTAGTCCTCTGTTGGATACGGAGTTGGTAAAAACTCTTTTTCCATCTTGTAGGCAGCAGCTTTGTCTGAATGACTGTGTCCTTTGCCTTGCAGAGCGTCTCAGTTTCTTGAGGTCCCATTCACAAATGGTTGATCTTAGTACCTGTGCTATCAGTGTTCTGCTCAGAAAGTCATTGCCTGTATCAATGAGTTCAAAGTTGTTCCCCACATTCTCTTCTATCAGGTTCAGTCTATTCAGCCTTATGGTGAAGTCTTGGATCCACTTGAACTTGAGTTTTGTGCAGGATGACAAATATAATCTGTTTGCATTCTTTTATATGCTGATATCCAGTTTGACTAACAGCATTGGTTGAAGATGTCTTTTTTCCAATGTGTTCAGGGTCTATAGGTCTATGGTTTTAAGTCTGGGTCTTTACTTTGATTCCATTACTCAATGTATCTGTTTTTACACAAATATCACACAGTTTTTACTATTGTAGCTCTGTAGTGCAACTTGAAATCAGGGATGGTGAGACCTCCAGGAGGTCTTTTATTGTTTAGGAGTGTTTTAGATATCCTGGGTTTTTTTTTCCCATACAAAGTTGCAAACAGTCTTTTCAAGGTCTGTAAAAACTTTGTGTAGGAATTTTAATGGAGTTTACATTGAATCTGTGGGTTGCTTTTAGTACAGCCATTTTTACTATATTAATCCTGCTAAACCAAAAACATCAGAGATCTTTCCATCTTCTGATATCTTCTTCAATTTCTTTCCATAAAATCTTTAAGATTTTGTCATACAAGTCTTATACTTGCTTGGCTACAGTTACCCCAATATTTTTTATTAATTGAATCTATTGCAAAAAGTGTTGTCTTCCTGATTTCTTTCTCAGTATGTTTGTCATTTGTGTATAGGAGGGATACTGACTTTTCTTAAGTTAATCTTGTATCCAACCACTTCTCTTTAAGTGTTTCTCAATTGTAAGAGTTCCCTGATGGAATTTTTAGGGTCACTTCTGTATACTATCCTATCACCTGTAAATAATGATACTTTAATGGCACAAGATATTTGATTACACTTTAGCCATGTGAAGATATATCCCCAGGATAGGTTAACTAAGAAGCTAAGGCCATTCGTTGTGGAATAATATTTTTGTGCACTGTGAAGATGTGTCACTCTTCTTGGGTTAATAAAAAGCTGAACTGCTAATTGCTAAGTAGAATTTCCAGGCTTAGAGGATTCTGGGAAAAAGAAGGATGGAGTCACAAGGACATCCAGTGGAAGTATGACATTTAGAAGATGAGATAATTAGCCATGAGACACGTGGCAGCTCATAAATGGATAGAAATAGGTCGATTTAAGCTATAAGAGCTAATTAGAAATAAGCCTAAGCTATCAGCCCAGCCAAGCTTTCACAATAAATAATAAGTCTCTGTGTTGTGATTTGGAGCTAATTGGAAAGACAGAGAAAGACTTGCTGCAGCCAATAGCTAGACAGCCTTGTCATGTTCCTGATTTGTAGCTTTTCTCCATTTAATTTGATGTTGGCAACAGGCTTGCCCTAAATGACCTTTATTATAATTTGGTATATCCCTTGTATTACTAATTCCTCCAGGATATTTATCATAAAGGGTGTTGGGTTTTGTCAAAGGCCATTTCTACATCTAATGAACTGATTGTGTGGTATTTGTCTTTTAGTTTATGTGGTGGATCAAATTTATTGATTTGGATATTTTGATCCACATCTGGAATAAAGCCTACTTGATCATGGTGGATGATCTTTGTGACATGTTCTTGGATTGTGTTTGCAAGTACTTTATTGAGAATTTATGTATTATATTCATAAGAAAAATTTTCTATAATTTTCTTTCTTTGTTAAGTCTTTATGTAATTTGTGTATCATGATAACTGTGGCCTTAAAAATGACTTACATAATTTTCCTTCTTTTTCTATTTTGCATAATAATTCGAGGAGTATTGGCATTAAATTTTCTTTGAGTGTCTGATAGAATTCTATGCTATAACCATCTGTTCCTGGGAACTTATGTCCACTTTTTTTCCTGGCTTTCTTCCAGAGATTTACTCATTTCCTCATAATGTTTGTGTTTTTCTGAATTTAAGGGGTGTATTCATTTTCTCTTTAAATATGTCTATCATCTTCATGGAAGTGGTTTTAAAGGTCTTTTTCTTGTGATTCCGTTATGTTAGGACATTCAGGGCCTGCTGTGGTAGTTGACTTGGGCTATAGCGGAGATAAGTTGTCCTGATTGTTATTGTTTGTACTTTTATGCTGGTGTCTAAGCATCTGGTTTTGGGGTAATTAGGCGTCTAGGTGCTGATTTCTAGAGGTCAGGATGAGATGGTCTGTGGGATCCACAGGAGGCATGGAGATCAGGGAACGAAGGCTGAAGCTGGGACAATCCTTAGGGATCAGATCTGTTGGGGGAATAGAGAAAGCAGAGTGTGTGGAAGAACACACTACCTGGTCTTCTCTGTCTACAACTTCTTAAAGGATGATGAACATCCTAGGAAGGAGATTTTTTTAAAAGTTTTCCAAATTTCTATACTTGAACCAAGAATAAACCAATATGTGGTAGATATGAAATTCTTTAGCCTTTAGCAAAACTATCATTCAATACTGCATTTCCATTTTCTAGTCTATGGGACTGTCTTATTCCCCTGCCATCCCTACAGTCAGGTTGCAAGGAACAAAACCATAGGTCTACTGATGCCTCTGCTCTCTCAGATTCCGCTAAATATTTTAGTTAAATTAGATTCTGTTGGGTATAATTTAATATTTCACTGGTAAATTTAGGAAGAAAAATCACTTACTCCTCAACTCTATAGGATATTCATTACCAGACTGATGCACTCGGTCAAGTATATTGGTTATTCTCAAATGTCCAAACATGATCAAAAGAATTCTTTATCAGGCCTCCCAGAGTCTGTCAAGAAACAAGGCAATATATTCTACTAGTTGTGATAATAAAGGAGAATAAGAAGACATTAAAGACAAGTTCTTAAGGAGGTGACTCCTCACCACTTTATTTGGTCTTCAAAATAATCCTAACAGACATAAAAGAGTTAAGGTAATCTAAAGTGGAAAAAAAAATCATAGTGTGTTTGAGAAATGTCAAGGGCAAGAAAAGCAAGGAGAAAGAAACTGGACTGAGACAATATGATAGGACTAAGATGAATTCCTAATCAGACCACACTGCTTACAAATTCTAGCTTCCTAGCTTTGTAGCTAGGTAGGTTTTTATCCTTTCTCGGTCATGGTAATTGTGAGAACTAAGTGAGATAATGAATGAGTAAAGTAAATTTTAAGTCCTGACACCCACCAAATAATACTTAGAATTGAAGAGCACAGGCCACCATGCAGGTCTCTGTACCAAATAACAACTCTCATCCATCTGGTCTACCTGCTACCACTGCGGGGACCCCACTAGCAATGTCCATTACAACTATTCTCCAAACTCCTTTTTTTCCCAAAAGTTACTTTCAGGGATGCAGAAAATTAGAAATAAAGGGAATCAACTTTGCTAAATATGTAAATGGGAGTCCATTAAGGTAGTACAGCTTATTTCTCAGTGGAGTGATTTATTCAGTTAAAGAATTCACTGTTAATGGTGCAAGTTTCAAACACAATGACAGGTCTTACGGTGACGTTTCCACACATTCATTTTCAGATGCTGCTAATGAACTATGAGTAGGTGGCTTTCTCTACCAACAGGAAGAGTCATCCCCACAGCCAGCACTGCTGCTAAGATGCAGTTTTGCATTCCATGCATTTTTGATCAGTGTGGGTGGAAGATTTATGCCACCATCCAGTTTATTCTTGGCATACGTGGGTCATGCGTTATTCAGCATTATGAGATGACTTTGTGAATAATAAGGCTAAGATCATAGGAAGGCCATGGCTAACTGGGCTATAAACATTACTCAAATCCAGAGTCAATGAAGCCGTGAGTTCTCACAAGACACAAGCAATAAAGTCAAGCAATTTTTATAAGCAAGTTAAGAGGAATCAAACTGGTTCTTCCAACATGGGAGACTCCAAACCTCACAATGCCTGAAGGGGTTGGAGGGCCCCACAGTTGCCAACTCATCCTTCCACAGGACGTGTGGGTATCCTTTACTGCCCACAGTGCATTCTTCAGTGGCAACATTTCCAAAAAGCCCTGGGAGTTTTCTAAGATCAGATAAAGGAAATTATGAGCATCTATAAATAAGAACTTCTTAATATGGCTACAGTTCTTGCCCACTTGGAAGGTGGAAGGGATGAGGTATGGTGGTCCTCAGGCTGGGTCATCAAATTGACACAGCTATACAATGGCTAGCTGGTGAGTCTCCTGCCCCACAGCTTCTGCAGAAAACACCTGGGAAGTTTAGAATGTGGCCAGTGAATACTGTGAAGGGTGTGGCTGACTGTCTCTAGGTGCTTTGATTTAAAAAAAAAATACTCATGCTAAAGACACTATTCATTATAAGTAGCACAGGGTGTGGTGCTCCGGTGTTTCCATGTTTAGCAATTACAGGCAGAAACTATTAAGTGCTTTGAAACCAAGCCAACAAGTAGACAAGCCTAAAAGAAGAGGGGCCACACCCCTCTTTATGGACATCCTTTCCCCCCATTTTGATTTATAGCAATATGACTTCAATCTTTTTTACCAGAGATATGTTAGAGTCTAAGTACTGAAACCATACACAAAACTAAATGATAAATTTGATAACATCTGCTTCAAACAAAATAAAAGTAGCATTAAGGAAAAAGAAGTAAACTGTCAACATAAGTAGAATTAAATCTGCCCTGGAACCTTTATTTTAGAAAGGTTGGTATTCAAATTTCGATTCTTCGTGTTGAAACAGATGGGCAAAACAGGAATAATTCTTACAGTATATCACTTACAAATTCACTGTTTATGCAAAGGATTTATGTCTTTAAAGTATCAGCAAATGCCTCTACTCCTCATACCCCGCATGCGCTTGAACATTTAACTACACTGGTAGCCCCAGCTATCACCCCCAGGTAAAGTACATCTATCTTCCCCTCCCACTCACTACAGTTTGACAATGAGCCTCTGCCTGATTCTGCCAGCTGCAGCTCACATTGACCTCAAGCTGGAGCCAGTTGAGATGATTCATCCCTTTATCCTATGCTTCAGCAGAACCCTTGGGCTTCAAATGGTTCACAGTAAAATCTCTATGCCAAAACTCGGACTCTAAGTCCTAAAGGACCCATCCTGCTTTGTGTCCTTTCTCTCTACAGCAGAAGTTCTTGACCCCTGCCCTGTTGACATATACAACCTAAAAGTTATTTGTCCCAAGTTAGAGTTACATTTTTTCTGGGCACTTTATGGTGCTTTGCAGCAGTGCCAGCCTAGTCCTACTGGTTGCCAGAAGCAATAACCACTCCCCAAGTTGAAACAAACAAAAATACCTGTAGACCTCAGTTAATTCCTAGGAGGTAAAATCACTCCGCACCCTGAGAAAATCAGCTGCCAACCGAGTACTGCCTGTTGCTCTTTTACAGTTTCCTCAAACCAGTCCATGCTAAAGACCTTCCTCTTTCATTACTGCACACCCAACCCCAGACAAGCAGAGAGCGAAGCATGCATGTTGTCTTTCTAGAGTTCATTTTTGAGATGCAATGTATTAAGATATGTCAAACTTAATAACACTGAAAAAGTAGAAAAAATCCATAAAGAAATCTGAGAAATAGTTCTGGTGCCTCAAAGTCCTAAATAGGTTAGAAAAAAGTCTGTAGTCTGAGGGCTTTACTATTGACTTTATCTCTGAAAGCTCAACATTATATTTTTAGAATTACAATTTTAGAAACAATCATATAATTGTTATTTAACCATTAGTTAGTCTTGAAGTGTTATGTTATTTAGGATACTGGATTATATCAAGAAATAAACTGAGCCGGGCGGATGGTGGCTCACACCTTTAATCCCAGCACTCGGGAGGCAGAGGCAGGCAGATCCCTGTGAGTTCGAGGCCAGCCTGGTCTACAAAGAGCTAGTTCCAGGACAGGAACCAAAAAGCTACGGAGAAGCCCTGTCTCGAAAATCCAAAAAAAAAAAGAAAGAAAGAAAGAAACAATTGAATAAGAACAGGTGTAAGAAACTAAATACATTCAGAGTAAATACCACCTTTGGTAGTGTGATACTGGAAAATAATAACATCTAAATGTGTGCTCTTGTTCTAAAGACTAGAACTATGAATTAGGATTTATATATCCTACCTTTTACCAGAGTGAAGTTGAAATGATTCAAACTGAAATGTGCAACACATAGCCAATGCTTACTAAGTGTGCTCATAATATGAATATTTCTTAGCAATGTCTTAATGTTCCAATATTGTTATGATGGTTGTAAGTTGAAATTGGGGGTTACCCTGTAAGGTTTTATAAAAAACAGTCACACTGTAACCAAAATCTAGAGATAAGGAATTATAACATTTTCTAGCAAAAATATGGACCAATAACAGTCTTAGAGTGAAGCATCGAACTTCTGTAGGTCCAAATGCCATATAAATAAATGATTGGCAATAGAATGACTTTAAGCTACATAGCCCAAAGTTTACTGATGTTCTATTGTTATGATAAAAATAAAATGCTGCAGTTCCCTTAGGAGCAACATCCAAAATGCTGCAGGTCCCTGAGTGGCAGCAGTGGGCAGTGGGTCCTAAGACCATGGTGGGCCAAGAAGGCAGCCAGTCCCAGGCAGGGATCAAGTCCCAGGCAGGGAGCCACATGGCAGGTGAGAGATGGAGACCAACAGGCACACCATGCAGAGAGAGGTGAGATATTCATTTAGTGGGTTATGGAAAGGAAAGGAGGGAAAGGGAGAAGGGAGAAGAATAGAGAGGCAGAGAGAGATACAGAGAGAGAGAGAGAGAGAGAGAGAGAGAGAGAGAGAGAGAGGTGGGAGTAGGGGAGAGGAGAGGAGCCATGGCAGCAGCTACCTCTTTGGGAGAGAGACAGAAAGGGAAAAGGGGAGAGACTCAGGCTGGAAGCTGAAGATCAGCTTGCCTCAGTGGATGAGAGAGGGAGTGGGTGCAGCTTGTCTCTTAAAGGGTCAGGACAGGCCATTGCACCTATTAATAATCACTGAAAGTATTTTAAGCTTCTGATATTAAGGGGATTTAAATCATTCGAGAGTCCACCCGAGTCACCTTCCTAGGAGTAGCAAGGATGAAAGAATAAATAGTAAGAAAGGAAGAAAACAACACCCTCACCTCCCAAGAAAGTGACGTTATAGAAGCTAAGAAAAGTGTTTCAAACAGGGTCAATAGCCCACCTGTAAAGCATCTACCTGGCCCAAGAACCACAGAGTCCATTGGTAAGAGGTCAATTACAGGAATAATTTCAATGTCCTGAGAGGGGAGGAGATGCCATGTGCGAAGGCAAGTGCAGAGAACACAAATGTGCTTGGCAGTGAACACTTAAAGGAAGTTGGCTAGTGCTAGAATGAATTGAGGAATGCTTTCCTAAAACTTGAGAAAGATCACATGTTAAGGAGCCTAACTGAAAACACTTTATGTTACATGACTGAAAGGAATGTCATCAAATAAAGGTCTTGGAATGGTGAAAAAAAGAAAATCCCAAGAAAATCTCAGGTGTGAGCCTTAGACAATAGACTGAAGAAAACCAACACACCACACACCCATGGTAGCAAGTGGGAAGGAGAAAGAAGGTAGGTGCTGGGGCAAAGGCTCTGCCCTGGAACATGAACGGTGTTCCTGTCTAAGACTTTCATTTAAGTCTCAGAAATGTTAGTACATAGCTGGGCACATAGGTGGTGCATGCCTTTAATACCAGCACTCGGGAGACAGAGGCAGATGGATCTCTGTGAGTTCAAGGACAGCCTGGTCTATAGAGTTAATTCCAGGAGAGGCTTCAAAGTCTCGAAAAGCCAGGGGGAAAAAAGTTAGTAAGTACATCACTGTCTATTCTGTCTCTTTTGAAAACCACCATTTGTTAAAATACGTTTTTCATTTAGAAAAACTGGATGAAAATTATTAAAGAACTGATTCTTCATACTGTTTTGATAATGCATGGTTCTCTTCACACTCTAGGAGCCCACACACAGTGTGAGAGCATGTGCACACACTTAAGAACATCCACAGAGATTTTCTAAGCTGTCCTCTGGTTCCTTACCATTTCCCTGTGTTAACAGCATTTATATTTACAGTAAAAATCAATACAGAATCAGCTCAGATAACACATAATTTTTCATGAGAAAACTTTGAAGTAAATGTGTCATGCAGAGATTTGGGGCTTTTTCTTTTTTGGTATGACACTATCTGAGAATTTCATGCTCAGAGTGTGGCCATTGTGTGTGTGTGTGTGTGTGTGTGTGTGTGTGTGTCTGTATGTGTGTCTGTGTGTATGTAGATATGGTACATAGCAAAATATCTATATGCATAGCTGTACCTTGGTGGAGCTGCCTAGCCAGCCTCTGCCACAGCCCAGTCATTTCCCCGGCCTATGGCAAACTTCAGAGGTGGAGGCACCAAGCCTGCCAGACCAGTTACAAAGTGCAGAACATGCCCCAGGGCATCCATTCACCATCCAGTTTGCCTTTAGTTCTGAGCCCAACCTGAGCAGTGCAAAGCTGACCTTTCAACACAGGTAAATTCAGCAACAATCATTTGGCCCGAGCCACTGATTCTTCCTGTTGCCAGATTGTGCAGTCACTTGGTTGAAAGCCACTTGGCAGCAGCAGCTTTTAGACTCTCTGAATAAGGCTATGTATGTGTCTGTGTGTGTTCTTTGTGTGTGTCTGTGTGTGTCTGTATCTGTATGTGTGTCTGTGAGTGTGTGTCTGTGTGTGTTTGTGTGTCTCTGTGTGTTTGTGTGTCTCTGTGTGTGTCTGTGTATGTGTGTGTGTGTGTCATTGCCTGTGTGTGTGTCTGTATCTGTATGTGTGTCTGACTGTGTGTGTGTGTCTATGTGTGTACGTGTGTGTGTGTGTGTGTGTGTGTGTGTGTGTGTGTGTGTGTGTGTGTCTGCATCCACTCTTGTGCACATGCTCTCCGTAGTCATTTTGCAAAGCCTACCAGAATGGAACATGGTTTACAAATGTGTCCCTTTTCTCTCTTCCTGACCATTATCATAACATTACAGCTGTGCTGTAACTTCAGTCTCTAAACACTGGCTTCTAAAGATAGAGGGAAGGAAGGGAGAAAGAAAGGCAAAAGACAAAATGTATAAACGAGAGGAAAATGAGGGCCTAAAATAGATAAAATATTCTGAGTTAAGATATGAAATGAGGCCAACATGCCTTGGAGTTGATGTCATTTCATCTCCTCTGCCTCTGTTGCTTTCCAGTTCAAATGATAGAGCCACCGAGGTAGAGAGAAAGACAGACTTCTTTTTTGTTAAAATTTTCAGACATTCCTTACTTATGGTCTTTGAGATTAATTTCTTCCTATCAGGTGAAGTAGCACACGTTAATTGAAGAACTCTTTAGAGTATTTTTAACTCAGACTTGCACAGCACAGAGATAAACTGTTGGCTAATATTATCAGTTAGACCATTAAGTGGTACCTTTTCCAGGTGACCAAGAATAAATTTCCCACTGTTCTGGGAAGCAAACAGACATCAACTATAATCAAATGTCTATCCATTGTTATAAAATATATTCTTTTCTTATCTAATTTCCGAATGTGCTTCTGCAGTGAATAATATACACAAAATACTTAATCAGAATAATTTTATTTGTGGAAAAGAAGCACTATGTTCTCTCTCATTTCACAGAAAGACTCCCTGGAGTCAGTTTCATGAGAAAGTCACTGGACTTAACTGCCCTAACCCAATCTGGAAGCACTCCTTGCTCCAACATGAGCTACCCAAATTCATATCCAGAATGATGCCTTAAAGATTGTATTTGAGTACACACTAAAAATTTGGTCAGTATTAGCTGCTTTCCTCAAATCAACAAAAAACAAGTTAATCTGTGCAATTAGCTTCCTACCACTGTCATAAGCACTCAAGAGAAGTCTATTTAAAGGAGGACAAGGTTTGTTGGAGCACACAGTTGCAGGACGTTCAGTTCATAGTGGGCTGACATTGATGCTTTGTTCTGGTGTAGACACAGTATACATCAGAGTAGAAGCTGGAGGAGAAAATGAAAGGAGCCAGGATCCCACTAACCCCCTTAAGGGAACACTCACAAAAACCAAATTTCCAACCACTATGATTGTCCTACTAAAGTTTCTACCACATTACATAGTATCACGAGATAGTGACCAAGCTTTTAACACATGAGCCCTGTGGGAAACTTTCAAGTCATAGCAATATTAAACAAGACCTAAGACTTATACAAGTGAGAAAATAAAGAAGAAAAACAAAGAAACATCAACTGATCTTGAAATAATTAGTGACCCTGAAACATTAGTTAAGTGAAGAATAGAAAATCTAAATTCTACAAAAAAAAAAACCAGTAAAATTGAAAGGAAGTAGAAAACTGAAACATTTGGTGACAAACATCATGGAAGAGGAAACAGAAAAAGCATAGTAGCCAGAAGACCAGGGAATCTGCTGCAGGATCCTGCCTTCTACCTGTCACAGGGAAGTCACACCCATAAAACATATTGGCTACCTTAACAAGACCCCAACAATGACAATACCAGCTAACATGCCAAGGTGGATGAGATAAATCTCCAGGGACCCCACCCCTAAATGAAGAGATATTTGCAATTAATGACTATAGAGAGAGGGATATTGATCTTCTTCATGGATGAACCCCTAATACCAAACAATCAGTTCTAAAATCACATATGTATATCAACCCTAAACAGACTCACCAGGTCTTATTTAAATGTTCCTTTGTATGTTTGTGTGTGTTTTACATGTGTATGAGTGTGTTTAACATTAAGTATTAAATAATAAGAGGTTATGAACTTGAGAGGGAGCAGGAAGCACATGGGAAAGATGAAAGGAGGAGAGGGGAGAACAATACAACTATATTTTAATTTTAAAAAGTCTAAATTTAAAAAATAAAAATTGCAATATGGATAATATATCATAGAATTAGGGTTACTGTCTATTAGATGATTAAATAATAAGACAACTAACCCTTCTACTTCAATAAACACTTCTCTCTATTTGCACACATATTTAAGCATGTATGTTTTATTTATTGATGAATAAAGATTCTTATAGTGTGTGGGTACAATTCCATACAGCATAAATCATTGTATAGTCTCAAAAAGTATGGAGTCTTTTGTAGCCATTTGTTTTATGTATTTTTCCAAGGTTAACTCAAGGTAGCTTGCTATTTGGGTATGATGCCTTTCCCAAAGTTATAATGCTTCCATTTCCAATGGAAATGACTTAGACTCAATATTTTGCCTTTCTATATTTATTTCTTTGAATAGGCTATGTCAGGACAGTTTCTTGGGAAAACTTCCAGATCTGATGCAAATCCTCAGTGCTAGTAACCTACCTATCTTGCTGTTCAAAATTCATAGACGATGTTTGCACTGGCTAGTTTCATGTCAACTTGACACAAGTAAGAGTCATCAGAGAGGAGGGAGCCTCCATTGAGAAAATGACTCTGTAAGATCAAACTGTAGGCAAGGCTGTAGGTCATTTTCTTAGTTAGTGATCTATGGAAGAGGGTGCAGACCATTGTGGGTGTTGCCATGACTGGATTGGTGGTCCTGGGTTCTATAAAAAAGCAGGCTGAGAAAGCCATGAGGAGCAAGCCAGTAAGCAGCACTCTTCTATGGCCTCTGCATCCGCTCCAGTCTCCAGGTCCCTGCCCTCCTTGAGTTCCTGCTCTCATTGCTTTTGAGGATGAACTGTTACATAGAGCTGCAAGAGAAATACACACTTTCCTTCCCAACTTGCTTTTGGTCATGGTGTTTCATCACAGCAATAGTGACCCTGAGGAAAAAGAAAGATATGATTCAGGTAGTGTATTTTCCTCATCTTTCCAATTGCTAATTTGCTACATTAGCTTTTGGGGTTTCTTTCACCATAATTTTTAAATTAGTATTTTTTGCTATTATTGTTACAATTTCACCACTTCATTCGTTGACAAATTTTAACCATCTAAAACAAATTTTAAGGCCACCAAAATACCTGCCTTCACTCACCTGGCATCCAATATGTTCTTCATATATGTCCCTAACCACCACCTTACTGTTAAACTTCAAGTTTGATTCCCCACTTTTCTTTTCTATCCTCATTATACAATTTCTCCAGTATAAATGTCTCTACAGGGAGTGGAGGATGAGGTTACTGTGTGCATTATAAGAATAACTACAAAACAGAATAGAAAAGTCCCACCCTCTCAACAAACTTGTTTCTTTGTTTTCTGGTACAGAATTCTTTTCACTTAGTCATAACACTGTTTTAAGTATTTCATAAATAAGCATGTATGTATATAATTAATAAATAATAAGTGTTGGCAATGATTAATAAACATAGGACAATAGTAAGATGGTTTTACTGTGTATAATGTAAGCATTTTCATGGTAATGAACGGCAAGTGACTTTCAAATCTTTGTAAATGCTGATACCTACACCGCTATGATTGCACACTTACTAATTCCAACTGTCACGTAAATTATGTGGCTACTCACAGCCTAGTATATACATATTTCCCCCTGAAATTTGAGCTATTTTTCTAAGATAATGTATCAACAATGAAATTAGTCCATTGAAGACCTATTTCCAAAGTGTGCTCCAAAAGTTATATTTTCTTAGTTCTATTACATAGATGGTTTTTTTGTTATAATTCGTGGTATAGTGGCTTCATTCGTAATGCTTTTTGAATTTCTAATGCTGTTCAAGTGTGATAGTATTGTATCTTGTAGATGGTTAAACTAAAGTTATCAATACGCTGTAATCTCAAACTTCAACCACATTTATTTCTTCATGCTGCAGACTCCTCTTCAGAATATTTTTGCTATACTAATAAAGTAATTAGGGTCAAAAAAGAGATAAGGCCAAATAACGTGCTGCAATTTTATTAATTTTTTTAATTATAAAGATGAGCTGCTTATTATCTGTCCATAGTTCTAGGGTCTTGTTATTGCTATGTTCTCCTCTACCTGGCTATTACGGAGTATAAAGCTCCATTAGGTCACCATTTCACATTGAAATAATCTGACTAATTAAAGCTTTATCGGGAAGATATGATCGATGTGGTATGTTTAGTATAAAGAAGCTATAAAATCCAATATCCCTAAGTCTGTCATAATGTTTTATTACATGAAGACTCTAGATGGATCTCTTAATTGTTCCACGGGCATTTAAAGGTCATTAAACCTCATAAGTGTGATATTTAAAATTGTGGCCATCCATTAACCCAGTGGTTCCCAACCTTCCTAATGTTGTGACCCTTTTATACAGTTTCTCATATTATGGTGACCCCCTCCAACCTTAAAATTATTTTTGTTACTACTTCATAACTACAATTTCACTACTGTTGTGAATTGTCATGTAAATATCTGTGGTTTTTGATGGCCTTAGGCAACCCCTGTGAAAGGGTCATTCAACCCCAAAAGGCGTCACTGTTAGATAGACCTGGACTGCATTAGCTTTTGTGTTATATATTTAACACAACACCTGAATCGAGGTTCAAAAATTCACTTTTGTGTTTCCCTGTATTTGCTCTTTGAAATGGAGAAAGTGATGTGGTAAGTAAAAATACATCTTGGGAAATTTCATGGAAAGCATGCCGAGAGATTTTGTCCTGAGTCCTAACAAAATTGACTACTTCTTATGGATCATGTCAAGGACACTTAAGGAAACAATCAGAAAATCTACTATGCTCACAGGGTTGACGAAATTTTCAGAATATGCGAATGGTATTCATCTGAAGATATGAATGATTGGTCAAGCTACAGACATCACCTAGATGGCCCTGGCACCAGAAAACAAAAGATTCAAAAGAGCGAACCAGTTCCTGGTTTTGCCAGAGACTGAAAATTATTCCTCCTCAGACTGGAAATGGTCATTTTTTTTTCTTTTTGGTAGCTAAGCTTGTATTTGTTACCACTATTTGATGGCCAGCGTAACCTCTTGTACTTTAATTCTTTATCTTTTAAGACATTCTCATTGACAATTGCCAGACAAATATAAGATATTTGTTGTAGTTCCTTTCTGTTTTTTAACTCTTTAGGGGCTCACCACCAAGCTCCCAAATAGATACATGGAGACTTATTCTTACTTATGAATGTCCAGCCTTAGCTTGGCTTGATTCTAGTGAGCTATTTTTTTTAATTTATTTATTTATTAAAGATTTCTGCCTCCTCCCCGCCACCGCCTCCCATTTCCCTCCCCATCCCCCGATCAAGTCCCCCTCCCTCATCAGTCCAAAGAGCAATCAGGGTTCCCTGACCTGTGGGAAGTCCAAGGACCACCCACCTCCATCCAGGTCTAGTAAGGTGAGCATCCAAACTGCCTAGGCTCCCCCAAAGCCAGTACGTGCAGTAGGATCAAAAACCCATTGCCATTGTTCTTGAGTTCTCAGTAGTCCTCATTGTCCACTATGTTCAGCAAGTCAGGTTTTATCCCATGCTTTTTCAGACCCAGGCCAGCTGGCCTTGGTGAGTTCCCGATAGAACATCCCCATTGTCTCAGTGTGTGGGTGCACCCCTTGCGGTCAACCTACCTCTGGACCCAGCAATACCACTCTTGGGAATATACCCAAGAGAGGCCCTATCATACAACAAAAGTATATGCTCAACTATGTTTATAGCAGCATTGTTTGTAATAGCCAGAACCTGGAAACAACCTAGATGCCCTCCAATGGAAGAATAGATGAAGAAAGTATGGAATATATACATATTAGAATACTACTCAGAAGTAAAAAAAAAAACAATGACTTCCTGAAGTTTGCATACAAATGGATGGAAATAGTGAGCTATTTCTAACGTAAATTTTCTGGTTTCTCTTTAACTACGTTTTGCCTCTAGGTTTCTTACCTTTCTTTGTTTTATGGATCTTTCTTTCCTTACTCTGTGGCTGACTGTGCAGCAGGGTGGCTGGGCCCTGGCATCCTCCTCGCCTCCTCCTTTTCTTGCTCCTCCCTCTTCTCTCTTGCCTACATTTCTCCTCGTGTTTATTCTCTTTGCCTGCCAGCTACTGGCTATTCAGCCCTTTATTGGATCAATCAGATGTTTTAGGAAGGCAAACTACCACAGCTTCACAGAGTTAAACAAAAGCAACATAAAAGAACGCAACACATCTTTGCATCATTAAACTAATATTCCACAGCATAAACAAATGTAACATAGCTTCAACTAATATTCCACAACATTTCCCACAGTTCTGAAGCTAAGCACATTTCTCTGCACAGCTACTCTTTTCTTGTACCTGATGTTACAAAACATCCCCGTGGGATTTAATATGTGCCACTCTCACCTGTTAAAGCCTATAGTCCCAGGAGCCACTGTTGTCTCAGAATGAGTGAGCTGCAGGCAAAGTCACTAAGACATCCCAACTCACACAGAAGCGGGTGGAAGGACACCAAATCTGCTTCTACACTTGTAACTGCATTTCCAGTACAACAGAGAACACACTGGAAAACATTTTTGGGCTCCTTCGTGTTTGAGGCAAAGGGAATGTATTCAGGTTCATGTTTCCTTTTTGACTTCTGCCTATGGGTACCTAAAAGATGTCTAATTTTTAAATAGCTACAGTTACAGTTGCTTTACAGATCACAGTACAAGATAACATGAATCACTTTACACAAAGGGCAAGCATAGGCCCATTTTACCACCAAAATCTCAGGATGGTCTGATGCACACAGTTCCCCTTTTTGGTCAGATAAGGAAGGAGGAAGAATGATGGTGACTGGTTCTACACAATGCTTTTCTGCTCAGCACTGCACTGGCAGGATGTTTCCAAGCTCTGGTTGACTGATTAATGAGACTAGCATAGTAATTTCAGGGTACACTTCATGTGTGGGGCTGTTGTGAATAGATAGTCTGTTTCAGGGGTTGTTTGTTGTTGCTGCTGTTGTTGCTGTTTTAAGTCTTGTCTCATGTAGTAATAGGAGTGGCGGGGCTGTGTCCCCAGCACCCCAGCCGCTTGGCTAGCTTATGCCCCAAAATAATTACAAGGAAACTGTATTCTTTTAAACACTGCTTGGCCCTTTAGCTCTAGCCCTTACTGGCTAATTCTGATATCCCTATCAACCCATCTCTAATAATCTGTGAGCACCGGTCTTACCAGGAAGATTCTAGCCTACGTCCATCCTGGGTCGAAGCTTCATCGCGTGTGTCTCAGAGAGCAGAGGAGGCAGAGACAGGCAGATCTCTGAGAGTTCAAGGACAGCCTGGTCTACAGAGTTACTTCAGGTCAAAAATACAGAGAACCTATCTCAAAAAGCAAAAAGTTAAAAGTAAAAATAAACGAAATAGAGTTAAAATAAAGCTCAAAAAGATGAAAAATACACAGAGAATTTTGATACTGTATGCTATTATGCTCTGTATGAATTGTTTGAATGCTGAGGAAGGAGCAAGAGCTGCTGAGGCTAGATAGAAATGGGACAAGCAGCAATTAAAAGAATACAGTGTCCATGTAATTATTTCGGGGCATAAGCTAGCCAGGCAGCTGGGGTGATGGGGATGCAGCCCCGCCACTCCTATTACTACAGTCTCATACCAATTTTAAAAGTATTTTGTAATTGACTTCCAAAATTTGGATCAAATGGATCATAAGAACTTAAGACTTTATGAGGGGAGGAAGAAAGGGGGGGAATGTATGCCTCAATAAAAACAATAAAAAGAAAAGAAAAGAAATAAGTACAGAAGTTCCAGGAAAAAAAAGTTATAAAGAATGGGGATGTAATTCAATGGTAGAACATTTGTCTAACATGTTTGAGATCCTGGGTTTCAATCTCAGTACTAGGGAGGATAATAAATATATATAGACTTTTTTTTCTATCAGCAATTGTTTCTGTTTTTTTGAGAGAAGGTTTCTCTGTGTGTAGTCTTAGAGTCTTAGAACTCACTCTGTAGACCAGATTGGCATTGAACTCACAGAGATCTGCCTGCCTCTGTCTCTGAAGTGCTAGAATTAAGCACAGACACCCAGCTGTTGGCAAAGATTTTAACAACATAAATTACTAAAATGTGAACTTACTCAAGCCCATTTTAAAGGCACAGAATTTTCAAAAATATTTTATTTCAAGTAATTAAAAAAAAGTCAGTATCATCTCTTGGGAAGCTACTAGAAAAGACTTTTAAAACAGAAAGGGACCCTACAGTTCCAGGTAAAGAATTGACCGGTCTCTGAATCATTACAGCTCAAGCACTGCTTTGAGACACTCGACAGTTTTTCCAAAGGCAGCTGCTCAACCTCACAGCTCACTACTCCAACACAGTAGGAATGCAGTGGCACATAATCTTAGAAAAATGTGTTCAGGAGAAGCCTGATGCAAAGGAAACTCCCACTAGTCTTTAAGGATAGCCCCAGCTACGACTCCTGGCAACAGTGGATGCATAATCTGAACCGACCATCCCCTGTGAGCCTACTGTTGACTGCCCTGGATCCATTGGAGAACCTTCATCCAGTGATCCAGTGACTGATGGAGGCAGATCCAGAGATTCACAGCCAAACACTGGGCTAAGCTCTTGACGCCCTGCAGAGGAGAGGGAGGAAGGATTGTAGGAGCCAGCTGACTGCGGGGGGGGGGGGCATAACAGAAAAACCCAGAGAAACAGCTAGCCTAACTCATGGGAACTCAGAGAGTCTGAACCAACAACCAGGGGGCCAGCATGGGATGAGCCTAGGCCCTCTGCATAGATCAGACAGTTGTGTAGCTTGGTCTATTTGTGGGACTCCTGGTAATGGGAGCAGGGGTTATCCCTGGAGCTTGGGCTGACTCTTGAGAACCTATTCCTCATGCTGGATTGTCTTGCCCAGCCTGAACACAAGGGGAGGTGCTTGGTTTTATGGCATCTTAACATGCAATGTTTTGCAGATGTCCATGCCTGTGCCTTTCTGAGTGAATATGGAGGAGGAGTGGATTGACGGAGGGTAGAGGGGAGGGAGGGGGTGAGAGGAGAGAAAAGAGGGGAGGCTGAAGTTGGGCTGTAAAATAAGTATATTAATTTTAAAGAAATAAAACAAAACAAACAGTACGTAGCTGTCACCTGCTATGGGACACGGTATGGAACACATTAAAGATTCCCATGTGTTAGCATTGTGCTACACAGTGTAAGGGTTTGCAGATAGTTGCTGTGTTTGTACTGGTAACAGGACATTGTTGTTATTCCAACTCATCACGCAAGTGAATAAAGCATCAATGAAGAGCTGCTGGTGACAGCACTAGGAAGAAGACCCGGATCTACACGGGGCTGGGTTGACCAGAAAGCTGTAGCCAGTTACCCCAAGGTCTTCACTGTCACAGGTGGGACATGAATTATTCCCTTTAGGCCACTGCTTAAAGTACCCTTAGTGAAACTTATGCCCGTGTTTTAACACAGATATGTTTTGGGGTTTTTTTGTTTGTTTACTATCACATGGCATATCTCACAGGAATTTGCCTCAGGTGCAGGACATCTTGTTTTTCTGGACACTGGATTTGGATGATGGTCTAGTAATCACCAAGGGTGGAGTATTTTCTGTATATGGGTAGGTGTTTTGTCTGTGTATCACATGCATGGCCAGCATTGACAAATGCCAGAAGAGGCTATCTGGTTCCCTGGAACTGCAATTGCAGACAGTTGTGAGTCATCGACTGGGTGTTGGGAATTGAAGCCTGGGTCCTCTGGAAGAGCAGCCAGCATTGATCTGCTAATCCATTTTTCCTAGCTCTCTTACATAATTATAACCAATTGCTCTATTTATAATCAATTTTGAACTTAATCAAAACAGCGAATCTATGAGTAAGGATAGACTAATAATTAGTAATTGGCTTCAGAACTCCTGTTAAATCATATCAAGGAAGAGTCTGCTTTCATGGATCGCTTCCACAGTACAGTACATCATCAAATAGACCCACGTAGACCATAGGAGTCCCTTTCATGTGAGGGACTTTGCAAGCAATGAGTCTGTTATGTTTCTTGTGTAATTATTCCTCTGAAGGACAATCTCAGCCTATTTTCTGTTCAATTCTGGTATTCAATGTTGGCTATTGTATAAAGATGTAAGAAAATCTATAAAGATGTCATAAAAACAGTATATCATAAATCTCTATCATCCATTTGTGATATTTTCCTTTTCCTCTGGTTATCACAGAAACAAATGTTCAAATGAACTATCTAACCAATTAATATCTCTGTCTCTCTCTGTCTCTCTGTCTCTGTCTCTGTGTGTGTGTCTCTCTCTCTCTTTCTCGGTAAACATAATCTATTCTTAAACTATTCTTGGATAATTTGTCCTCTACTCTCTTGGAGTAAATTAAACAGAGTGTTAAGAATGTGACCCAAGATGGGGCTTTGAAGAGCCATTTGGGGGCATTCTGAATTCTCTGACACTTGTTAAGGTTGATTCATTTTAGAAATCTACATGAATCCATTGGTGTTGCCACGTTGAAGCACCTACAAAATTTTAACATCTAAAACCCCACAAAATTCTTATAGTTTCAGAAAGTGATAAATATTTTACTCACTAATCATGGTTTACTTACACAATTGACGGTCTTCAGAGTGGCCAATATATTGCTTAGAAAACTCAATCAAATAATGTTTTCATTTCTTATGAAAGATTGGGGCTATTTTCTTTTTATACCTTGGAGTGAAGAGTTCTTGGTACCTATTTAATAGCTGAGTTAGTCACCTCGTCTGTCATTAGTTATGGTGTTAGAAAAAGAATGAGCATGAATGCAGGTGTGCATGCATGTGCGTGTGTGTGTGCGTGTGTGTGTGTGTTCATGTGTGTGTGCATGTGTGTGTGTGCGTGTGTGTGCACTCATATCCTTACATATATGTATTTATTATGTTTTCTGGAGAAAAAAGTGCCAAAATATGTAATATTCTTATTTCTTATTTGAATCTCATGAACATTTGAACTGTCACTGGCTGTGCCCTACTTTTTAGTGTAGTATTTAGGTTTGAAATGAAACAGTGAATATATGTTAAACCACAGAAATAGAACGATAAATACAGGAGAAAACTTCCATTGGTTTTATTAGCCAGTTTGTTTCTACAACAAAGCCATCACTCAAAACCTTAAAATACTTAGCATATATTTTCATAAGTGTACTAGTGGTGAAGTGAGAAGAAGTGAAATAAATTAAATTTTGTAGAAAAATCGTGCCAGTTCTTAACCTTCTTCCATGGCCAGAACAGGACCATATTCCATAAAAACTCCTCCAGGTAGAAGGATTGGTTAAAAATGGTGTGCATATTCCTTATACTCTCAAATATATTCAGATAGGCAAGGATAGTCCCACTGTTAAGAGCTATAGATTGAAACTCAAAGAGACAAAAGCCTCATAGTCTATAGAAAGTCATCCAAGTGGGGTTAAGGACCATATTTCTTCTTTTGTCAGCCCCGAGATCATTTCCCTTCCCATATGGTTGGCTTGGTTTCTATCCAAGTGAAGCAGGATCCCTTACCTAAAAACATCATTTTCCAATTAACCATATTTATAGTAGAGGAAAGAGAATCTTCAAGGAGTCAGGCCTGATCTCTCCTGGAGACAAGCTACTGGGTTTGATGGAGCAGAGGCCAAATGGGTACTGACAAATTCCAAGTTTTTATGTCTTGGTTCCTTGAGTGCCTAAAAGCATATGGAATGAGATTCTTTCCCAAGACATCAGAGTGATGACAGAGAGAACATGAGTATTCAGACTCACAAGACTCAAAGGAATGAAATGTATGGGATCTTCGGGGAAGACAACAGTAGGAAGAAAGAGCAGGAATGGACAGTCTGTCAAAAGACAGCTCCAACTTCCATGCAAGCTGCCTTTTGAAAAAAAAAAAGCAAAGTTGATTCACAAAAGATAGTTCCTGGGAAACGGTAACTTGGTGTAAAACCAAAAAAAGACCAATTATAAACATACTAAAAAGGAGGAAGAGATTGAAAGGAATAAGGAAATCATAGTTAGAAGGAAAGTTTACGGTTTCCCAAGTAGACAGGCCTATGTGGACATAAGGTCTTTTAGGTTTATATGGAGATTTTTCACAGTTACTTCATCTTCATCTTAATTTCTTCCCTGGTGTGACAGTCAGGCTATTTGGCAGAAAAACGTTAAGTGTATTTGTGTAGAACTTAGTTAGCATGCTTCTTGCCATCCTACAAATTGACCAACAAATAACATTTTTTCTACAAAACAAGTCTAACCTACAATTTCATCTGAAGAAGTATAACTCGAGTTATGCACATTTTCCACTAGTATGTGGCTGGAAACATACCAAAAGACAAGCCTATATTAAAATACTTGGTCTCCCTACGAAGCATACAACAAACGATTCCAAGTTTGAATTCTTAATCCTACAAATTCTGACACAAAGTTGTAATGATTTTATTTTTAATTAGAAAGCAGTTTTACATACAATTCTGGGGCTCTCATAGCGTATTTACTTCATGTGTTACTCTGTCTAAAGGAATGCACCTACTTCAAAGGCATTCTGCAAAATGTTACTCAGAATTCTTCATTAGTTCAAGAACAGACATATGAACATCAGTGAGGCTAGCTGGTATTAGCAAGACCTCAAAGCAGCCCGGGAATTGGTGGCCAAGGAAATGTAGGTTAGTCACTACTATATCATTTTATTTTTCTACAATAAAATAGAAATTCTTAGTACTATGTCAAAATGTCCTGGATTAAATATTCCTTAATTAACATTCCACGGTATAAATAAAAAATCAATAGTTTCACTGTTCTGTAACCTCTGGTTTGACATTATTTAAGAGACAATGGGCTCCCTGATGTTGGGTAGACATTCGACATTATCTATCATTATGGTTGATAGGCCACGGAGTAGCAACAGCCTTTGAAAACGAAAGGTCACCAACTGAAAATTGTTTGATTGCCCCCAAAAGGAAATCTCAGTAATTTATTTTGGTTGTAATTCAGCAGTCATTAATTATAAGAATGTCTCTTGGTCCAGAGATCTGCCTAGCAGTCTATGGTGTGCCTTATTAAGTCACTGTTAAAACTGTCAAACTGGGTATGTGCTACCATTATTGCTCACCAAGAAATATCTATTGTATTCATATGAATCTGTAGTATGCCAATATTTAAGAGAGCAACTATAACTGCTATAAACATTAAGTATTCTTACTATTCTTTGCTCTTTTCTGTGGCCACTCCAAAATTCCCCAAACATTATCAATGAACAGTTAGTTCCTTTTTGTTTACACATTTTTCCCATCTTCCATGCTAGCTGCTCATATCTATTAATATCATAGATCAAAATCAACTCCCAAAAATTGATCTGTGCACCAAAAGTCAACTGGTTGAATGAACAACTGGCTGAACATTCTCTGTCTTTCCGATGATTGGTAATATCGAAGGCCATTTGGATGCCTGAGATCTGGGGTCATCAGAGTATCTGAGAGCCATGCTACCCCTGAGACTGTGCTCATCTGAGTGACCTAAACTGTCACCTGGGGTAATGGTGACATCCAGACCTGGCTGCTGTCAATGACCTTGACTGAGTCTGTGACATCACTTCAGTCAGGGACTGTGTTGCCACCAAAGGTTATATGGAAGCCCGGGATTAGGGCCACCAACTTGTGACTTTGTTGGTGTCGGGGGTCCTGCTGCCACCAAAGCCATCCTGATATGAGTGGCATGTGCTTCCACCAAGAGTAATCCAGGATGTCATTAAGGCCCAATCATCCGCTGAGGGTCTGTGGTCCTGCTGCAGCTGGGGTTTCTATTGATATCTGTGGTCCGTGTCACCTCAGGGGGTTGTAGGAACAATGCATGATGAAATCAGGGAACCATACCCAGCCGGCCAGCCCTTCACTGGCCCTGGGACAGCTGACCCTGCTCTTTGCTGAACAGCTAGTAGGATTGTAAATTTGAGGTCAGTCTTTGCTCACTAGTGAGCTCCAGGTCAACTTGAACTCTATTAAAGACCTTCCAATAATAATAATGATGACAATGACGATGATGATAATGATGACTTTGTATCAGATTAGGCCAAAAGCATATTCCTCAAAAGTAAGAAGGAGGCAGAAATACATTATAACTGCCAGAATATTACCACACTGTATAGTTTCCTCCTGACCATGAAAATGTATGAAGTTTCTCTGAGCTTTCTAACATGAAAATGACTTAACTTTAGAATTCACTGGGATGACCCTTGCTATTCAAATAGACTGCAGAAACCACAAACACGGGCCCTTGATTCCAAATGTCATATTTGGGAGCAAGTTTCTGCATTTTCTGGAAGATTCGGGTGCCGCCTGCTAGCCCGTAAACAGTACTTTTAGGAGCAGAACACTCGGCTGCGACAATGAGAAACAGACTTCCAAGTAACTAAGATGATTGAATTGCTTGGACCAAAGTCCTGTTAATTGACCAAATCTGGAAAATATCTTACCCAACGCAGTATACAATCACAGCCATGTCCATAAAGTCCTTTAGAAGGTACACGGGGCTCTAAGATGAGGAACTGTGTGCACACAGAATGCTCCATCCATATTGACAAACGTGTTTGCTACAGTTGAATTTATATCATAGACTTTGTGCATTGACAGAGATGGCTCGACACAGTCATCATAAGGAAGCAGATATGACAGGGGAATTATCTGCTGAGTTTATCTCGGACACCTGCAGGGAAGACCTGTGTTCAAAGATGTTTCCCTCTCGTTGTGTTCAAAATGAGATTGCAATATTGGTAGGGGGAGAAAAAAGTAATCTGTGAAAGGTTTTTTTTCAGTATTTTAAATTTTGAGTGGAGCTTGTGTTCGGCCATGAAGTAAATGTCTCTGTACCCCATAGAGCTGTTTCTACCATAATCTTAGCAGTTCGGATGAGGGGTGAAATCATAGCAGCTAGGACCCCATCCTGCGGGACCGGACTTGAGCATAGACTTGTCATGGGAAATAAAGCCTTTCCTTAAAACCATGAGAAACAACTTCGTTTGCAATAAAGAACTGTGGTAGAGACGCAAATGAGTTTAAGAAGGAAGCAAATTATTCACTCTGGGACTAGGCACTTACCAAAGAACTCTGCGAGGGGGAAAAAAACCCAACTGCACAGCACCTCCCTGAAGACGAGGCAGAGTCATGGGCTCTCGCAGAGGCTGGGTGCCAGTGATGGCTGAAGAAACCTCCCTCCAGCCCTGGAAGACGTATGACTTCAGGATTTCAGAGCTTTCCAAAAATACACAGAACACAGAAAACACTTCCCCCTTTGCCAAAACACACCAGCCCTTTGTTTATGCTACGTTTTCCCCGTCTATAAGTTAGAAATCAGAAGATCCCTCATAGCACTGATAAGACTGAACGCGGAGGAAAGGAAGTGGGAGGCAGCTCCGCCGACGCTGTCTTGGAATCTTCTTTCACACCTCTTTCTGCAGTGTAAGTATGGACCGGGTCCAGCTTTCCTAGTCCGAATGATTATGGCTGAGGGCGGTTGGTATGGAAGTCATTTCCCTTCTAGGTGCAGTAGCTGCTTTCCACAGACTCAACAAAGACATGAAATATCATTAACATCTGATTCTGAAAAGGTTGACAACCACGTCTTTGTTTGAGCCAGCAGTCTGGGGAAAAAGCTGCTGCACATTACTTGATCAGGAGCAAAATTATACCTATTAGGCCCTGATACGAGTATTGGACTATTTCTCTCGTTTGTGCCCAGTGCCGGAGCTTGAATATGCCTATTGTTTTCACAGTATCCATTACATATTTTAAATGGCATGGAAAGATCATATATGTAAACATGACTTCGGCTGGAGCTGAGTGATGCTTGGCAAAGCAAGAGAGACCGTCGGACCTCCATGGGCTCTGGTTTCAAGGAATAAGAGGTGCCAAGAGATTTGGGGGAAGGGCTGATGGTTGCAAAAAGAGTGAGAGATTGATCAATGGGCGCCCCTGCATTAGCGAAAGCTGGACCTCTTTCTCCGATACACAGAGACCACAAAGCTGCGGGGCTCATCAATTCCTCTACTTCGTGAGATACAGAAAGAGGATAAAAGACATGTCTCAGGGTCTGAAACAGCAAGAGGGAAGGATCTGGAAGAAAGGGGAGAAGGCAGACTGGGTGCAGCTGCAGGATCTAGGAATAAAAAAAGAAGGGGGCAGGGAAATGCCTTCAATTTTGGAAGTGTTTGTAAAATAGCCATTAATAATCACATTCTCGAAGATAAAGGCAAGAATTCTAAGATGTCCCCCCTCCCCCCCCTTTTTTTTTAACCACAATGTTTTTCTTCCAGTCCTCAGAATAGGAAATGGAATTAGCCTAAACACATGAAATCAACTGATTAAGAACTCTTGAAGCTTCCCGGGGTCAGGAGGCACACCTCCATGTGCCTCCACTCTGGGCTGTCACAGGCCTTGCAAGCAGAGACATTTCTGCACACAGGAGGGGGACATTTCCAGTAACCTGTAATCTTAATCACTTGCAGAGCTAAGTACAAGCCTCCACCCCAAGATCTAAGTCCCCCAGAGCCCCGAGTCGCATGTTGGAATGTTTATTGACATTTTTCTAAGAGCCACTCTCGAATTATCCTTGCATTTCACTCACCATTAGACGATATTTAGAGTGCATTTTCTGCCTTTTTAGATTAGACTTAGATTTCCCTAATAACTAGGAACATAGACACAAGGAATAAGTCATTATTTAAAAGATCTAGGCCATACAGATAGACAAAAAAAAAATACCTCTAGGCCAAATGTACACTAAAATGTTTATTGTGTTAAATAATTCTGTTTTCTTGATAGATGGCTCACACTCACTTTTAGTCTGAAAACCTGGCCTTAGGCAACCTTAAAATAACAAACTAATGGCTGTTTATTGCTAAGGAAGGGGGCAAAAATTACTTCTTTAACTCAGCTGAAGTTCTTCAGTAACAAATCAAATAAAAACATTTTTTTTTGAGACATCAGCAAGTCACTGTGCTGAGACAAAGCAGGGCACATAAGAGAGGGCTTCCCCTCCAGGAGATTGTGAGCATCTTATGATGTAAAACTTCAAGAAAAGAAAATAAATGATGAAAAAAAAGATGGCAACAACATGGAGGCAGTGGCATATGAGTTCAACTGGACATTAGAGCAGGTGAGACCAGAAGCCATTCAGGAAAGCTCTAGCAAGGAACAGAGATCTGCCTTACCTCAAAAGACTTGTTACCAGAATTAAAGCTTTGGCAATGGGTGAAAATGTTTCCACACCAAAATCATAAACAATTTTCTTTCAATCTATCTTCTTTGCCTATGAAGATTTTTTTTTAAGTATCAATCTTGGTTTCAGTAGGTTGTCTCTTTTTGAAGGCATGAGAAGAAATTTTAAAGATCTATCAGTCCGGTGACATTGAAAAGGATAGGTTATGGCACTAGCCATTTAGGGAAAGCCAGCTGCCCTGCTTCCTGCCTCTTATGTTGAAATCAGATGGAGACAAGCTGTCCTTACTAGAACAAAATACACAGACTGTGTACAACCTTCCCACCATATTATAAATTCGAGCTCCCCCCTCCATCTTCATTTATTCTTTATAGAACTGTGTATGTACATACTTCTAGCAACACAGATGTGAACACACACATGCATACACACACTTGTACACACATGCTCACACACAGTATACTCTTACAAAAAAGTATAAATTTCTTTTTCTATTAGCAGTAGAAGACAGCTTTTATTTTTCCTCCCTCTAACGCAGAAACGACCCAGTTTATGCAAGAATCCAGTGGGTAAACACCAGACTTTCCATTGGGGTTACGATTTTATTAGATCCAAATAAAAGGTTATTGCACAGTAACGCCACAATTAGCTCACACCACGACTGGACAATGGTGGCAGTGTTTCCTAAGATTTGATGAGAGTTCCAGGTGTTCAGTGCTCCTGTGATTATTCTGACAACCCCAGTCCCTAGCCAAGCTGCTATTTTAAGTCTGAAGCACAAAGAATTTGTTTATAACATTTAAGGCAGAGCAATACCTACATTATTTGGAAAACACTACATTGTGCAAAGAAAAGAGCGATGATTTACAAATGCTCAACAGGTGTGAAATGAAAAAGTTCACAAGCACCTATTGGATTCACCATTCAGCCCGTCGTGCCAGGGGCTGCGAGAACTGTATAAAAATTGCCTGCAATTCAGAGGAAATAACCCAAGGAGTTTGTAAATCTTCACTAGTTCTTAAGCAATCTAGCTGTATTTAGTAGTTCATAACATTGACTGATCTCTTTTCCATGAAATGAAATCTGACCTAAATTCCATTAACACCTCCTCCCTAAGTCACTGCTTCTCCTGCCACTTGGGTCTCCCCTCACTTTAGCCCTTTCCAGGGCCTCAAGTAGAAGAAAGGAAACCCGGGTAGTAGACAAGATCAAAATTCACCTTGGGACAAGGTCCCTATCCAACTTCAACTCTGATGATGGAAGATTGATGTCTGTGCCACTCTAGGTTGAAGGAGCACCTCAGTTCTTTGCTATAGCAACCCTTTGTGTTTCTGTGCCTCCCTGAGCGGCATCTTTTTCCCATCACCGCCTTCTCCTTCTTCTTGGGATCTCCAGATACCAGCATACAGCTGCCTTAGTAATCAACTCAGATACCTGGAAAGCCAACACGCTCTCTGCTCATATCTGAAATAAAACGCATAGATTCAGGACAACTATCAGTGCCAGAAGTATATATAAACTCACCAAACAGCAGCATATATAATTAGAATATTAAAAAACAATAATTAAAGATAAATGTTAGGTTATAATGTCTTAAACTGACTAAAGAGGGAAAGTGCATGAATTTCTGAAGACAAGATTGTAACAGGAATTTGATTTATTACGTTAGAATCAAGTAAAGTCTCCCATATTAAGCAGCCAGTGGTTTATATGTCAGAAAGTCAGAACCCAATGCCATGTAACACAGGAGGAGGTACAAACTTAGTTTATTTTCTCAGATTAAATATCCAACTTTTCAACTGATGCAATCATAATTGACATTTTAATAACAATCCAGACAGAGGACCCTTTGCACATTGGATAGCATAGAGTCATTTGACACCGCGGGTGATAAAATGGTATTTAAATACCATAGATGCCAAAGAAAAAGAAAGCTCCCACTTAAAAGTAAATCTGAGCCAGGAAATAAAAGAAAATGAAAGCTAATTTCTCCCAACAAAAGTGTCTGTGTTTTCAACTTAATAGGGGTGAATGATAAGAAACTTTTATTTATACAAACTATGATTTTCTAGTTGACTTACACTGATTAAACATAAGCATTCTTGAATGTTCTATATACACCAGAAGAAGGCAGCTTCAAGGGGTATTATCTGCCCTCACACCAAGAATTTGTCTATTTAACATGTTCCTAAAAAGGCAAACCTAAGTGTTTCTCTTACATGAAGAGGAAAGGGAAATGTCAGCCTCAACCTCGTTGACCACCTTTGCAGAAGGTGATAGAATTCAGATTTCAATGAAGTGGCAATTTTCGTCACAGAAATTGTGTTGACTCTTCACTGTTTGTAAACTGTCCTTTACTAGGGCACCGAAGCACTACAGACATGTTGGTGATACTTTACAGGTGTGGCTTCTGACCTTGCTAAAAGACACAGCCTCAGAGCAATCTCCCTGGTCCTCTGGCTCTTACAGATCTTCCCAATCCCTCTTCCCCAGTGATCTTAGGTGCAGGAGCTCTCTTGCTCTTCATTTGGGTTTATTGTTGTCATTACTGAAGGGTCCCCATCTGTTGCAAAGAGAGGTTTCCTTGCTGAGATGTGAGGACTTCACTTATCTGTAGGAATAAGGACAAATGTTTAGAATATAGTTATCGATTATGCTGGTTTATTGAAGTGGCAGTTGGAGGTTCTCCTCCAAGATCCATGAGTTCTCCAGCCCTGGGTAGTTGGCTAGGTTTCCAGTACGAAGCATGGTTGTCCTCTTACTGAACAAATGGTTTTCAATCTTCCTAATGATGTGGCTCTTTAATACAGTTCTTCATATTGTGGCAACCCCCAAACATAAAATTATTTCGTTACTGCTTCATAACTGCAATTTTGTAACTACTATGAATTGTAATATAAACATCTGTGTTTTCTGATGGTCTTAGGAATCCCCTGTGAAAGGGTTGCTCAATCCCCAAAGGGGTTGTGACCCACAGGTTAAGAAGCTCTTGAGTTAGAGAGTTATTGCTTATTGCCAAAGTATGGGTGCCACTACTGTACCCTTGCTGTGGGACAATGGTTTTGCCCTGTAAAGATTTGTTTCTTGTACTTGGTTAATAAAATGCTGATTGGCCAGTAGCCAGGTAGGAAGTATAGGTGGGGTGACCAGGCAGAAAGTAGAGGTGGGGCAATGAGAACAGGAGAATTCTGGAAATAGGAAAGACTCAGTCTGCAGTCGTTACCCAGAGACAGAGAAAGTCAGATGCAGGGGAAGCAAGATGTGACTGCCTCACTGGAAAAGGTACCAAGCCACAAAGCTGAATAATGGGTTAATGTAAGATGTAAGACTTAATTGATAAGAAGCCTGAGCTACTAGACTAATCAGTTTATAATTAACATAGACCTCTGTGTATTTCTTTGGGGCTGAATGACTGAGGGACCAGGCAGGACAGAAAATTTGGTCAACACACCCTCATAGTTATTGCACCAAACTGGCCATTATTACGGTCCATAGATGTCATTATTGTTGATTGCTTCCTCTTTGAAAGCTGGCAAGGCACCTTCTGTTACGGTGTTTTCAAGTGAGTTCCAGTTGGGTGGCCTCTGAGCCTGTGTCTGAAATTCATGGAGTCTTCAACAAAAGGGACTTACCTTTCACCTCTGGAGGCAAAAAAGGACAATAGTGATACTCTGTAATCTTTTGGCAATCTCTTGGACAATTCTGACCAACAACTCAAAAGAGGACTTTCTCACGCTAGTGCTGGGAGTTTGTTGCTAGATGGTCATCTCTACCACAATGCTCTTACAAATTCTGTCAATATTTTTATGTTCACCTAGGACAGACTGACTTGTTAGCATGTTAAATCTTGGACATGCACCAGTTTTAGCTGGAACTTGTACTGCCAATGCCTCAGCATGGATTGATCAATCTCCTCACCTGATTTAAGCTTCTTCAGTGTTCTCCCAGGCACTTCCTTCTTTTCCTTCCCCTTGAATATATCCACCATTCCATAGTTTTGAGTCGCTTTCTAATACTCAGTTCTACGCTAATTCTTGCCTGCCTCAGTTCTTCTGGAGGACCACACATGGCTTTAGGAAAACAATTCAACTTTGCGTGACTTTGTAGGACGTGAGTATATCTTGGCACAATCCCAAACCCAGGACAGTCTTCTTCATTTTTATCAGTTTTATCCCTTCCCTCTGAAAGGGCTAGAATAAGTTACGACACCAGTCATCTCAACCCGCCACCTTGTTATCACTACACAACTCAAATAATACCTCCTCTGAGGAAACCTTTCTAACCGCACTGGAGACTAAACTGCTTGGGTTTGGTTTTTTTCTCTAGAAAAAAGTAAAGCTTCTAGCAAACTGCCTTTATATCTCATGTGGCAAACTCACAACAATTTGTTGACAAAGTTTGTCTGATCCACCAGATTGTGAGCTGTCTTGTGTCAGCAAGGAATGCCCTATGAATTACAGAAGGTGACTTCAGCTAACATTTGCTGAGGAAAATGAATGAATAAAAGAAGGGAAATTAAAATTTTCCAAACAGACTTTGGTTCTCTTCTTTTTTGTTCATCTTCATGAACCCATCAGCACCAAATCTTGTGATGATTTCTGAGGAAGCCAATCGTTTGATGTTCAAAGGCTCGTCATAGCCATGTGAGGAGGTATGGCAGGTAAAGCTTCTGTGCTTTTCATGACACACTACAGTTCTTACCACATACCTCTGCCACCACGTCGCCCACAGAGAACCCTAAAACAGTACAGCAGAAGCAACCCCCCCAAGATAAGAAACAGCTCACTGAACAACAGCTTAGGCAAGCGTGTCATGACGAAACTGGTCAGACCTCTGTTCCTTATCACCGCATTTACAAAGACCCCGAATGGTTCCCTAGTCTACCTGGTCAGGGAAATGAAGCGGCTCTCTTCACGAACTTAATCTTTGAATTTGAAATGGGAGGGAGTTTGACAACCCAGAGGCAGAAGCAAGAGAACCGGTATATTTGCTCTGCTGCTGGCTGCCAAAATGAGAGGAGTTTTCTCTGGGAAGATGCTGAGCGAGGCCACCAATCATGACGGTAAAAACAGAGCAAAGACGGAAAACAGCAGAAGGTGGGTATCATGTAACATTTTCATTTGGACTGAAACTTTAATTGGGAGGATAAGTGCTCATTGCAGACTTCGTCCTGGGATTACTTTGGCTACAGGATCCCAGCGAGTGTTAAACTCATTACCGAATGGCCTCAATCTAAACAAGCACCCACCTTTTCCATTCCACACCGAGATGAAATTACTGTGCTATATACAACTAAAGAAAAGAAGGAAAGAAAAGACCTGTTGTCAGTTTCCCTTTTCCCAGAAGGGTTATAAAAGCTCACTCTCCCTACCCTCTGCTTTTCAAATTTGTATGTCAGGTTTCTTAGAAGAGTGTTGTATTAAGGACTTAGGCTCGTGCCTGACTGAAATGTCACCAGCATGTCTGCCCCATGCAAAGCGGGCTTTCCACGTGAGCACACAGAGAGCCATCCTGTCTCCACGGCAGCTCTGACAAGCACCTAAGTGAGGGGAACTGAGAGCCCAGGGCTGTTTATAACAAGAGTCATCAAGGAGGGAACAAAGCAGGAAAGATGACAAAAATAAAATGCCACCCAGAATGCAAGGAAGCCGTTTCCTCTGGAGAAATGTCCTTCCTCTTCTTCCAATGACTCTGGATGTCTGGGGCTTATTTCTAATTGACAGATCAGGAAATACAAAGAGTTTTTCCAGGCAGCCTGGATCATTAGCGTGCAGGAACCTAAGGCTCTGTGCCTAGAGCAACCTTTTATTATGAAGACGATAAAAATGATGTATTGGATATTATATTCCATCAGCCGAAATCATGAAGATCATAATCTATGAGATGCAGCCCTGCCTCGCCCCACCTATCAATAGGTTTGTCACTGCAGCCTGAGGCCATCGGCCCCTCCCTTCTCCTCACTTTCTTTTCTTTCTTTTTTTCGTTTTTTTCCCCCCAAGAAATGCTCACACTGAAACCTGTTAAGTCAGTAACTCTAAGGAAGGGTGGGAAACAGATTAAAATGAGTAGCGTTTAAACAATTAGCACCTGCACATGAAGAAGAGAGGCCTTAGCGCTGAAATTACATCACATCCTTTAACATCCAAACAGATGACAGTGAGCCACCTCGAGCAGTCAAGAGAGGAAGCCATGTTTTAATTCTTGGAAAGCTGAATGACTTTTGACCAAAACCAAGTCCCATTTTATCCACTACAGAGAGCTGGGTTCTCATTAAACCTTTTCTCTGGTTTAATAATACTGCAGAATGAACAGCTTAGGACATGGTTGAAAATATATTCATTATTCGGTAAGATATTGATGTAAGTTCCATCTGGTCACTGTGAGGCTTTGTAAAAGGAGGTGTCTTGCTTGTTGCTGAGAGAAAAAAAATATTATTCTTGCCAAGGTTCTAGTCAACAAACACAACTTCAAATATGCGTACCAAATAGACAAATAAGGATGCCTCTGTTCACCCACCCAGGGGCGGAGAAAACCAAAGTTTGAAATTTCACACACAAAGCAAATCATCCAGAATTCAGTAAATGCGTGAAGCAATGAAAAACCCAAGTTCGGGGTCTAGAGTAACTGGTGAGATTCCTAGTAGCTCTCTGCATTCCAATCTCACCTGGGGTTCTATGCCCAGTACTTGAATTAAATTTAAGTGACAGTTCTCATGGCTATGGGCTTGCTTCCAGCTAACCCCCTGAACTGCAAGAGCTGAGAATTCCAGCAATAGTCTCCCCCACTTCCACCTTGCCAACACTTGTTTCCACAAGGGAAGACTGTCTATGGGAGGTGGCAGTCGGGGGAATACCAGCAACAGTGTTGATGCACTCCCCCGTATTAATGGGACCATTAGCTTCAGTTGTATTAATAGGACCATTAGCTCCAATTGGAATTAATACTATAACCACCTTCTTATAAATAAGCAAAGCTCATTGACAACCAAGGTACTTCATATTAAAATATGTTCAGGAATTATTTTTACTGGAAACAGTCCATTTTAGGTTTCCCGGCATTATTTAACAGGTTATTTTTTTTTTCCTTCCTAAACTACATGGAATCATTGTTTCTGGTAAGGCCTAACTGTTTATAAAGTTTAGTCCTGTTCAAATCGGGACAATGATGATGTTTATGACGTGAGAAGAAGTGAAATTCACCGTGAAAATACCTTCTGGCAAAAGTTATCCGCAGATCTAATAGCATGTTCTTCAGAAAATGAGGCTGGCGCGACTATCACAGAGCAGAAGTAATCTAATCACTCTGACGACAAAGGAGGACATGATAGATGCTCCTCCTCCTTCCGAAAGCCAACACTTTCCAATAGTCTGAATTTTAATCTTTTAGAGATTGTGCTGATAGGGAAACCAAGGAAACCAAAGGTAAACTCCTGGGTAACGAGAGTCTCATAAGTGACTTTCTCAGGCCAAAACAATCTCGGTATACCCATCCCAACCAAGTAAATTTGCAAACATGGTATGCATTTCCAGTACCATCTGCTGACAAACCCATAGGACCAGGCTAATTGCAAGTGCTCGAAGCTAGGCAGGAAGTGGTAAATCTACACAGAGCTCCTGACTCGGGATCTTAAAAACAACTGTGGAACCCAAACCCATCTAATCCCACATAGGTATGTTTTCCGATTATAATCATCCTATGTTTAGGAAAGACTTTAAATCTCTGGTTTTAAAAGGATTCCCTGGACCCCCACAGGCCACTCCAGCCAGGAAGCAGGAATAGCTGCAGTTATTCACCTCTCAATCAGCTGCTCCAATGCTAACACCCATTCTCCTCCCCAGCTGGTCAACAGATCACCTGCTCCGGCCTCTCCTTCCTTTCCGGCTCCATCTCGAGTGATTCACACACATCTTCCCCATCTAACTTCCTTCCCCCAACTCATTGCTTCATCCCAGCTTCTAACTGCAGCAGGTACTCTTTGTCCACGCACAGGTCACTCATGCCAGAAGCATGATAGGCTAACTGTACTTCTCCACTTCTGCCCCCACTGTGTAGCAGAACATCTGCTGTGACCTCTCCTCACTCTCTGACCCCATTTCCAGGGCACTAATCAGGCCAGGTGCTCGTGGAACACCCTGCTTTCCTTCTTCCTGTGGACTCTCTCAGCACTTCTGCATCCACACCCCAAAGTGTCACATCCCAATACCTAGAACATGTTTTACCTGGAACCCTTAGTGACTCCATGTAAAAGTATCCCCAGAAGAATTTCCTACCACTCAACACAGACCTTAGTCTCCAAAGAACCAACATAAACCAAGGAACAAAACACTCACACAGCAAAGTCATGACCAGATAGCAGCACCTAGAATTACTGTCTTCCCAAACCCAGATGATTGGATAACAGTAAAGAAACACGATAATAGAAAGGACAATAAGTCTCCACTAGAGCTCAGCAAGCAAACCACGGCAGTTCCCATGTTATAACAGAGCAGTCAAGTATTGCAGCATAGCTGAAGCAGAGAAAAAGACCATAATTATTGCTTCTAGAACAAAAATAAGAAATCACATCCAAAAAAGAGTAGATGTCTAGAAAAATCAAAGTCGGGGCTAAAATCAATAAAATAGAAATAAAAAATAAAAATTTTTGAGTCAATGAAACAAAGAGTTGGTTCTTTAAGAAAATCAAAATGATTGACAAACCCTTAACCAAATTAACTAAGAGTAGAGACAGAATATTCAAATGAGAACTGAAAGGGGGCATATAACAACACACACCAAGGGAATCCAGAGAATTATAAAGACACACTTTAAAAACTTGTACTCTACCAACTGAAAAATCTAAAAGAAATGGAAAATTTTCTTCAGATTTAGCACTTATGAAAGGTAAGTCAAGATTAGATAAGCAATTTGAACAGACTTATAACTCCTAGTGAAATAGAAGCAATAATTATGTTTCCCAATCAGCAAAAGCCTAGGGTCAAAAGATTTTAGCACAGAATTTACTACTTTCAAGATAGAGTTGATAGCAATATCCCCCAAATTACTCCACAAATAGAAACAGAAGGAACTTTGCCCAATTTGTTTTACAAGGCCACAGTTATTCTGATACCCAAACCACATAAAGGCCCACAAAGAAAGAGAATTACAGACCAGTTTGCCTTATGAACATTGATGCAAAACTTCTCAATCAAATACTTGTAAACTGAATCTGTGGACACATCAAAACTACTATTCACCGTGATCAAGAAGGCTTTATCCCAGAGAAGGAGAGATGGATCAAAATACCCAAATCATTAAGTGTGATTGGCAAAATAAACAAACCGAGAGACAAAATCACATGATCATCTTGTTAGATGCAGAAAAAGGCCTTTGACAAAACCCAGTACTCCTCAGTAAAAGTCTTGGAGATAATATGGATAAAAGGTACATGCCTAAACATAACAGTTTACAGCAACCCCATAGCCAACATTAACTTAAATGGAGGAAAACACAAAGCAATTACACTAAAACAGGAAAAAGACAAGATGGTCCACCCTCTCCATACCTGTTCAATACAGTACTTGAAGTCTTAGCTGGAGCAGTAAAACAAGTGAGAAAGCTGAAGGGGATACAAATGGAAAGGAAGAAGCCAGTGTATCTTTCTTTGCAGATATGTTAGTATACTTTTGATCCAAAAAAAAAAAACTCTAGTGAGAAACTCATACAGCTGATAAAGACTTTCTTTTTTATTATTATTATTTTTATTTATTTATTTATTTTTATTTATTTATTAAAGATTTTTGCCTCCTCCCCTCCACCTGCCTCCCATATCCTTCCCCCTAAAGTCCCCCTCCCTCATCAGCCCTAAGAGCAGTCCGGGTTCCCTGCCTTGTGGGAAGTCCAAGGACCTCCCACCTCCTTCCAGGTCTAGTAAGGTGAGTATCCAAACTGCCAATATAAGGTAGCTGGATACAAAATTAACTCACAAAAATCAGTATCCTTCCTATATACAAATGACAAACAAGTGAGAAAAAAATAAAGCAATCAACACCTTACTCAATAGCATAAAATGATATAAAATATCTTGGAGTAACTCTAAACAAGCAAGGAAAAGACTTTAGATAAAAATTTTAAGACATTGAAGAAAGAAATTAAAGAAGATAGCAGAAGAAGGAAAGATTTCCCATGTTCTTAGGTATATAGGATTAGCAGTAAAAATGGCCATCCTACCAAAAGCAAAATACTGACTCAATACAATCCTCATCAAAATCCCAACACAATTATCTACAATCTTTAAAGAATAATTTTCAGTTTCATATTGAAATTTTTTTTAAAAAAAGATAGGATGGCTGAGACAATCCTGAACCACAAAAGAGTTCTGGAGGTCTCACCATTCCTAAGTTCAAGTTTTCTTACAGAGCTCTAGGGATAAAAACCACATGGTTTTGACAGAAAAACAAACATAGTGAGCAATGGAATTGAACTGAAGACCTAGCCATAAATCTACACATCTATGGATATCTGAATTTTTAAAAAGAAGTCAGAAATATGCATTGGGGGAAAAACACATCTTCAGTCAATGGTGGTGGTCAACTAGATGGCAACATGTGGAAGAAAGCAACCTGTGCAAAACTCAAGTCTAAATGGACCAAAGAACTTCATCATAAGACCAGACACACTGAATTTGATAGAAGCTAAAGAAGGGGCTAGTCTTGAACTCATTGGTGCAAGAAAAGACTTTCTGAATAGAAAACAATTACCACAGGAACTGGGAACAGCAATTAATAAATGGGACCTCATGAAACTGAAAAACTTCTGTACAGCAAAGGGTCTTACCACCCAGACAAAGCAATGGACTAGAATGAAATTTTTACCAAGTACTCACCCGATAGAGAGCTAATATCTAAAATATATTAAGAATTCAACAAGAAATGGGGTACAGCTATAAACAGCATTCTCAGAGAGAAAACTCAAATGACTGAGGATTACTTCAAGAAATGTTCAAAATCCTTAGCCATTAGGGAAATGCAAACCAAAACTATTTTGAGATTTCATCTTACACTGCCAGAATGGTTAATAACAACAAAATAAATAGCCCCCTCATGCTGAAAAGAATAAAGGGAGCACTCATCCATTGCTGATGGGAAGGAAAATTTGTGCAGCCACTATGGAAATCAGTTTGAGGGTTCCTCAGGAAGATGAGAACATATCTACTTCAAGATCCAGCTATACCACTCTTGGGCAAATACCCAAAAGATGCTTCATCCTACCGCAGAGACACTTGCTCAAGCATGTCCACTGCTGCTCTATTTGTCATAACCAGAACTTGGAAACAATTTTGATGTCCCTTAATGAAAAAATGGATGTTTTAAAATGTGGTACATTTATTCAATAGAATATTACCCAGTGGTTAAAAGAATGAAATCATAAAAATTATGGGTAAATGGATGGAACTATAGGAAAAAATCATCCTGAGTGAGGTATTGCAGATCCAAAAAGACATATACCATATGTATTTGCTTATCTGTGGATATTGGCTATTAATTCAATGATAACAAAGCTACAATCCATAGAACTACAGAGGTTAGTTTATAGTGCAAGGAACTCAGGGGCACAAAAAGCACTTCCTAGGAAATGGAAATCAAATAGACAGTTATGAATGGGAGGGGCCTGGTACTGGAGAGTCAAGAGGGGAAGGTTGTTGCAAGGAGAGGGGCTGCTTGTTTGTCCTAAAGATGGCTAGCTTGCACCTGAAATAACCACACAGAAGCTGTATTAATTAAAACACTGTTTGGCCCATTAGCTCTAACTTCTTATTGGCTAACTCTTACATCTCAGCTTAACCCATTTCTATCAATCTGTGTATCACCACATGGCAGTGGCTTACCAGGAAAGATTCAGCATGTCTGTCTCTGGTGACTCCATGGTGTCTCTCTCCTACTCCGCCTTTCTTCCTCCCAGCATTTAGTTCTGTCTTCCCCGTTTACCTAAGTTCTGCCCTATCAACTAGGCCAAGGCAGCTTCTTTATTCATTAACCAATGAAAGCAACACACAAACAGAAGAAACTCCTACACCAGAGAGTGAGAGGAGAGGGGGATGAGACAGAGACTATAGGGAGAGACCACTAAAATTATGGGTCATTTAAAGAGTAGTGTGGAAATCTGTTTTGAGGAAGAGACCTGGTCAGTCATCCTCATCAACTTAAACCATGAAACCCAGTATAAGTTCAACAGAACTAATGTATACAGGTTGCCCACATATGCTTCAGCATTGTCCAGGCATAAATTTCTTTTTTTTATGGAAATCTATTACAGAAGAAGTTTCCTAAAATATGTAAATATATAAAGGTAATATAAATGAAGTTGCAAAATAATAGGAGAGACAAAGTTCTAACTGCCTATTTCTTGTCTAATGAAGCCAAATTCTAGTACCTGGAATGAGATACAACTAAGGGCCACAGGGATCCCTTGAGAATCCCCAAACAACCCTGATGTGGGATTCCCCTTTGTATGCAGTGAATACCATTCGTTAATAAAGAAACTGCTTGAGCCTATAGCAGAGCTGGGCAAAACAGAGGTAAGCTGGGAAAACTAAACTGAGTGCTGGGAGAGAGAGAAGGTGAAGTCAGAGAGAAGCTATGTATCCCAGCCAGAGACAGATGCCAGAATTTTATCCAGTAAGCCACAGCCTCATGGCGATACACAAATTACTAGAAATGGGTTAAATTAAGATGTAAGAGTTAGCCAGTAAAAAGCTAGAGCTAATGGGTCAAGCAGTGATTTAATTAATACAGTTTCTGTGTGGTTATTTTGGGAATCTGAATGGCAGAAAAATGAACAAGCGGCCTTCTTACAACACAACCCAGGCTGTTACTAAGACAAACTAATAGAAAGCCCCATTGCTAAAGGCATCTACACAGTTCACTCAACATGAGAGCTGAGCTGGTATGTACATAGAGCCTTTGCCACTACATGCTAGAGTCTTTGGTAAGGAATGTACTTTGCATGCTATCAAAGGAGAAATGTAAACACGAAATGAGCCCACCGACCCTTTGATCTACAATATTGTCCCTGGCTTCAAGACAAGTCAGTGTAAAGGTTGAGCAAAATTTGAGGAAGCAACCAAACAGTACCGGATTTGACAGAAGGTCTCACTCCAGATGAAACCCATACTTGACACTGCTTGGGTGTCAAAGATCTTGAGACTAGATAGCCCAAGGACTTTGAGTAAAACCAAATACTGTTGTTAAAAAAAAGTAGTAATAAAATGACTCCTAATTGATGGAGGAAGGTCATTGGTTGATTAAAAAAAGAAGCTGCTTGCCCTGATAGGTTAGAACGTAGGTGGGAGGAGTGAATAGGGCAGAACGCTGGGAGGAAGAGGAAGTGAGCTCAGAGACTCGACAGCTCTCCTCTCGGGGCAGACGCCTCAGAGAGACACAATGCTCCACTCTTGCGGGCAGAGGCGAGAGCTCTGCTCTCTGAGGCACACGTGATGAAGCTCCAACCCAGGATGGACGTAGGCTAGAATCTCCCTGGTAAGCCACCTTGTGGGCTACAGCAGATTATTAGAGATGGGCTAGTCCAGATGCGAGAGTTAGCCTAGAAGAGGCTAGATAGAAATGGTCAAGCAGTGATTAAATGAATACAGTGTCCGTGTAATTATTTTGGGGCATAAGCTAGCCAAGCGGCTGGGGTGCTGGGGACGCAGCCTCGCCACTCCTATTACTACACCTAATGACATTCTATTGCATTCATAGATCAGTGCTTTGCTTATCCCTCATCAGAAAAACTTCCATCAGAGAAGTGCACAGCACCTACAATGGGTTCTCTGTATATATTATGGCTTCCAGTTCATTTTTTATGAGATTCCTGAGGGTGTTAACCAGTTGGTCCCTTTTCTTGAGCTCCTTTCCTTCTGTTTGCTTGTCTTGTTCAAATCCAATGTGCTATTTTTTATTTTATCTCATTTTATTTTATTAGTACCCCTTAGAGGCCTGCCTGTTTTCCAGGAAGAGAAAGGAATGGAATAGATCTGGATGGAAGGGGATGGGAAAGAACTGGGAGGAGCACAGGACAAGGAAGCTATAATCTGGATATATTGTGTAATAGAAAAATCTATCCTCAATAAAAGGAAAAGGTAAATAAAATCCTAGTATATGAAGAATCAATTATTCATTTTACAGATTAAAAATGAAGTGAAACCACATTAGCTAAAATAGGCCAGTAAGGCCTTTTAAGCAAGCCCATGGTCTCTTTCATCTTCATTTTAATGAACGTAGGTCTGGTCATATTATGTGGTAAAGCAGTACCTAGTAAGAATTTGCTTTGGGACATAAGGACTAGCCCTAAGGCATAGGTACTTGGCATGAGGAAATGTGAGTGTCTTTCTATCCATACCACAAATGTATAATATCACCAAGTTAGTTTCTCATGAGGAAAGTGTACACTTATATCTACAAAGGGCGCCAAAACAGTTACTGCTATAATCTATAATCACATGCATGGAATTGTAAAATAAGTAAATCACCTTCAAAAACAAGACGATGTAGAATGGAGAGAATAAAATCAAAGGAATGGAAAGGGGATGGCATGAGGGACAAGGAAAGTGAAGTAAGAAAAGGGAGGTGAAAGGGAGGGAGACACAATCCCAGCTATAATTTGAGTTTTCACTTCTGGACAAGATCCCACTAACTTTCTGGAGCTGGCCTCAGGGTCGTCTTGAACTTGCAATCTTCCAGCCTCGGCTTCCAGAGTAATAAGGACTCGAGGCACAGACCACCAGGTGAGCCTTAAACTCATATCCCAATATAGTCCAGATGAACAATTATTTTCTAAAAAAATTAGTCCTGGAAGGATGACACGTGACTAATTTAGTTAGCTCAGAGCTTGGACCAGGACAGGTATTCATCATCATCAACAGTTGTGAGGTGACATCACCAAGGACAGCGGCACAAACAGGGAAGCTATGTCTCTTCGCTCAGAAGAGCATAAGTCACACGCTGTAATCTTCATAAGATACCATCACATCAGTCATATTCCCAAAAAGACAACCACTACTGGTCAGTTTCAACACAAGTGCCAGGAGGAGTTACTCTAAAATGGCATGACAACGAAGGGCACAGAGGCCAGAGGCCTTGACAAGAAGGAGACCCTGGTTGTTACAGATGACTCTCGTCTGGATGGCTGTAACGAGAGGGAAAACAGAGCAGGACGTAAATATGGATTCCATGACGCGTTCTGTGACATTGTCCAAGTTTCTCACTCTTTATGAACTCACTGTCATATCCCATTCCATTCCACAAGCCTAAGATGCTTTCTCTTCCTTCCCCTAGAGATCTGCTTGGGTTTTTTGTTTGTCTGTTTATTTTGTTTTGTTTTGTTTTTCTCATACCATTTAAATGCTGTTCATCTAAGAGAACTTTCACAATGAAATGTGCAGTAGAGGCTTACCCTCCAACAGTGTTCTGTCCACTCCCTAATTTCCACTTCTCTATCTTTTTTTTTGTTTTGTTTTTTCTAATTTATTTATTTATTATGGACACACTATTCTGTTTGCATATATGTCTGTAGGCCAGAAGAGGACACCAGACCTCATTACAGATGGTTGTGAGTCACAATGTGGTTGCTGGGAATCGAACTCGGGTCCTTTGAAAGAGCACGCAATGCTCTTAACCACCGAGCCATCTCTCCAGCCCTTTGTTTTGTTTTGGTTTTGTTTTGTTTTGTTTTTGTTTGTTTGTTTGTTTTGAGACAGGGTTCTCTGTAGCTTTGGAGCCTGTCTGGAACTAGCTCTTGTAGACCAGGTTGGCCTCGAACTCACAGAGATCCACCTGTGTCTACCTCCCGAGTGCTGGGATTAAAGATTTGTGCCACCACCACCCAGCTTCCACTTCTCTATCTTGAGGGCACATAATTCCATGCCAGGATGTAGACTTCTTTTTTTTAATTATTCTTTTCTGTGCACCTCTGAATCCTGGAACATTAGCAGCATCTTTGTCTTTCTGAACACTGCAGTGTCTCTATCGTCCAGAAGAGGTCTTTATCCAACATGCTGCTCTGTGAGGGCTATGGAAACCACTCAGTGCTAGAGTGTTTATATAGCACACAGAAGGCCTTGGATCCCCAGCACTTCAGAGACAAACAACAACAATAGCATCATTCTGTCGATATTCACTTAAAAAAATCACAAAATACTTAAAAATTGCCTGTAAATTCATTAGGAGTATAATCATTGAATCCTGTGCCTGGGCGTGTTAGTAATTAAAGAAATCCCTTGCCCAGCAAGTTATAAATCTCTATTAAATTCCACTGTGTTTATTTTTTCTGTTTTGTTTTGTTTTGTTTTTTGAGAAAGGGTTTCTCTGTGTAATAGCCCTAACTGTCCTGTGACTAGCTCTGTAGACCAGGCTGGTTTCAAACTCACGGAGATCTGCTTGCCTCTGCCTCCCAAGTGCTGGAATTAAAGGAGAGCACCACCACCATCCGGCTTCTACTGTGTTATAATCTACATTTCAAATATTAGGTAACAGGCTTGTCAAAAATTGTTCTTGAATTTGTTTTCAGTTGAGATCTTTTCGATGAGCTTCCTGGACCCTCTTAACTTATTGTCCGGACAAGTGGTTCCCATTACATCAGAAATGTCTGGAAGTCTTGCAAACCCAGATGACTGGACCCCACTTTTAGTGCTTCTGATTCAAGAAGCCTAGGGTAAGACCCCCAAATTCTCACTTCTAACAAGTTCTCAAAGTTGCCAAGGTCACCGTTTGAGTATCTCATCTCGTTTCAGGGGAGCAGATCAATGGTTACTCCGCCACTTCTCTCATTCCCTGCCGCTGCCTCAGACGCCTCTAGAAGAAGAGCCACTGGAGAATTTACTACTTAGTTTAAAAAACTTAAAAGTTATGTTCTGGGAGTGTGGATGAATATTCTGTTTTAGTTCCATAATGAAATCTAGGCTTCGGCATCATTAACCAATCTGCCTCATAATGAAAATTAATTATTATGGTCATTAGACTAAATGGTTTCTGTCATCTGCAAAGACATAATTGGTCCAGAAAATTGTTTCACAAGTATGAAATAATCAATCAGCAAAAGCTGGCTATACTCAGGATTTTTTTTCCCTACTGCTTACCAAGAGAGCCACCCCAAAGTCACTTTGAAGCAGGAAGGCGGGTGGGAGAGAATGTGATTACTCTAACAAGGAATGAAAAAATATGTGATCTGTCTATTCTAATCTGTAAAACATTATGTTTTCAAAGATTTATTTTATTTGTAAGGGTGGTGGATGAAGATGTGGCTGTAGCTATGGCTGTGTGTGTATACAAGCGCCTGAGAAAGCCAGGAGAGAGCTTTGGATCTCCTGGAGCTGGACATACAGGTTATCTATCATAAAGTGCTCATTGTGGGTTCTGGGAATAAGTTTGGGTGCCCTGCTAGACCAGTATCTCTTCACTCTTGGCTCACTGTGCCGTCATTTCAATCCTGTACAATATTATCTTTAAATTATTGTGGTACTTTGGATGAGAATGGCCCATGGGCTCATATGTTTGAATACTTGATCCCTCATTGGTGGAACTATTTGAAAAGGATTAGGAGGTGTGGCCTTGCTAGAGAAGGAATGTCGCTGGGGGTGGGCTTTGAGGTTTCAAAAGGTGTCTGTCCTTCCCAGTGTCTCTCTCTGCTATACCAGCCACCATGCCTTTGCTTTGCCATCATTAAATCTAATGGTTTCTTCTGTAAGTTACCTTGGTCATGCCATTTTATCACAACAAAAGGAAAAAAATTGTGAAAACCATACTTTTCTCAGTTCCAAGGGACAGGCAAAATCACAGAAATTCTGAGAGAGAAAGCGCATTGTCCCCAAGGTAGATCCTGCAAATGCAGCACACTTTAACAGACTGAAAAAATATATCAACATGACCATGTAAAGATCATGAAGAGCCAGTGGGCTAAGAAATAGAAGCTACGCAGGGTTGAAGGACAGGAAGTGACGTACAGGAGGTGTATCAAGGCCAAGGTCATCCTCAGGGCGGCACCTGCTCTATGGACTCACCCACCATGTTAGGTGCCAGTTCCTCATCCACACCACTGAGCTTTCTCTTTGGCTGTCTAATTAGAATGTTCATAGATCCCTTGAGACTGTCAGGAGCCCTTGATTGACACTCAGCACTCTTCAAAGACTCCAACTGCCTCTTTCATTTGTCCATTTTATAGCTTAATCTTTTGGAATTAACCTCTTCTTCTAATGCTTGCTATTTCCAAATACACAGATCTGTTGAATCACTTAACAGTGACTTATTGAAAACCTACCTCTGCAGAGTACAAAACTTAAAAACAGTTATTGATTGATGGGGTATGGGACAAGAGCAGCTTACAAAAAAAAATTGGAAGCCCCTTTTTACCCTCACCCCTTAATTTTGTTGAAATCTGGTCAGAGACTAAAATAAACAAAAGTAATTATATCAGAACAATACAAGTTAGCATGTCTCCCAGAGAGAAAATAAAAGCAAGTTAATTAGGGAGGAAACTCTTCCTTATAGATGAGGAGGAAGCAGGATCAAATGCAGAGTCGGATGCATCTGTGGGTATAGATAAATAGCCCCATGAATAAGGCACTGATTTTGACCCCAGTATACCCACAAAACAAATGGATGTTGACATCTCCAGAGATGACTAGAATCGTTGAAACTGATAAATAAATTACTAAATTAAGCTGTCTCAATCAAGCATTATTTGTAAGGGTACCATGCTACCAAAGTTTATCATGTTTTCTTTGAAGGGAAGTTCTCCATGAAGAAATGCAGCTAATTGTACATTGTTCAAAGTAGTATACGGTGGAGAAGGTAGCAATTTAGGGAAGATTGCTCCAAGGATGCCAATACTGAACAAATGTCCTAATAATGAGCCAGTGTGGATCCAAAAGCAGGGTGAGCTTATTCCACGCATACTTCCGTCCTTCTCCTGGGGGAAAATGTACTGAACCCAAAGCCTGAGCTATATACACGCTCCTTTTGGAGCACACTTCCTGCCCCGACTGCAGCACAGTCTTCTGGCTTTCTGAGAGTTGCTTCATCCCCACCAGTGATGAAAGGCCTTGAACACAGAGAGAGAACAGAATGAGCATCCTAAGTCTAATTGTCTTCATTAAACTGCAGAAACTGACACATCCATCTATCTCCGTGGGAATTAGCTGCTTGCATATATTTGAGGGATTTGGCTTAGTACAGCTCTTATTTTTTCCAATTCCCATTGTTTGTAACAAGTCTTTTATCATCTGGAAGTCTGAATTAACATTTCTGCCTGTACCAGTATAGTTGTTTTTTCCATTTGGCACACTCCAAGATTTTCCTGCTGTTTTTCCCTGTGGGGCATGAATTAGCAGAGTTGTGCAATGTTTATTGTTTATTATTCCTTTATATTTTGATGTCATCCTTGAGGATGTCAAATCTTCTTCCTTAAGTTGTACTGGAGGAGACAAAGGTTTCCACCAAGGGAGCGGGAAGGGAGATGTAGTATCTGATAGAAGCCAGAGGCTTTATTTGGGAAGCCGTTTTGTTTCGAACATGTTTAGCAGGCTGGTCTCTAAAGGACTATTTCAGTAGCAACCCTACACACACACACACACACACACACACACACACACACACACTGACACACTGACACACACACACACACACACACACTGACACATACATATTCCATTGTTTCAGTTGTGGAGTCAGCAAAGCAGCTGCTTACATAACAGTACCGCACATTCGGGATTCCATAAACACCATGGTCACAAGTTCCATCTTTGGAAGGCAACAGATTTTGGATTCTAGTCCCAACAAGCATCCCATCTAGGTACATGACCTTGGGAATCTTATTCAGCCCCTTCAAGCCCCAGTGATGGTCTCCATGACATAAAGAAGCAGTGCCCCATCCAGGATCTGTGTAGAAGATAAGACAGGGTATGTCTACGATAATTTACAGAGTCTAGGCAGAGCACATGACTAAGATACCCAAATCTCAGGAAGGATAGCTTTTTGATGATAAGAAAGGCTTTGCAAATTGAATCAATTTTTGACGATTGAGAGGTAGATTATTCTGGCAGGTTCCTCGGTCTCTGGTAGAATGAACCTTTATCCCCACAACCCTTCGCTGCTCTTTTCATAGCAATCATTTCCCTTCTCGTTCTACCAGCCTCTCCCCTAGGCTGTCAAAAGACAGGAAGTGGAAATCATCTTAGTGCTATTTCAGAACTATAATACAGGTGGATTGGGGAGACAGTTGAATTAAAAAATGGGGCATTAGCTATTAAAGATTCAATTATCCCGAGTCTTCCTTCCCCCACTTGAGGAAAGTCAGGGGTGAGGGGAGAGAAATGACAATTCATTCAAGCGCCTCAGGAAAGTCTTAGGGGAAAATAAATATGCAATCTAAATTTGAGGTATCATTATATCATTATCACACTGCATTCATTTACTAAGAGATTAAAGGGTTCCTGTTCCCAGCAATGAGAGCTGCTTCAAACTTTCCCACAATTTCTTTGAAATTCTTTATTCAAAGTAGGCTTCCATTTAGAACAGTGGCCGAGATGTGTTGGTTTTACACCGAAACCCTCTTGGAAATCGGAAGTACCTTTAATACGATCATAAAACTAATTATGAACTTGTTTTTTTTAGGTTTGTTTCTTCCTAAGCCAAGGCAACCGTAGCTCGTCCTATTAAGCTATTAACAATTAGACTCTAACTATAGCCCCTTACCCCACTGCATTCTAGGATATACTCTCTGCACCCCTTTCTCGAAAGACCCCTTGTCAATCATCTTCTCGTCATTATAACAAAGTACCTGTGATAATTAGCTTGTAAGATACAAGGCTTATTTTGGCTCCCTGGTCTAAAGGCCCTGATCCATGACTGAATGATCTCATTCCACTTGACCTTAAATAACATGAAACGCTATGGCAGGAGGACAGAGCAAAACTCTTCACCTCATTAACCAGGAAGCAAAGAGAAGCGGAAAGGATGTAGGATCCCACAGCCCTTTTCAAAGGCATGACATCAAACAACTAAAGAATATCCTGTAAATCTCCACCTCCCAGGAGTTCTTCTGTCTCCCCAAAGCACCAGAACATTTTAATACAGAGAGGCTCAGCAGAGACTGGAAGCATTACAGAAACAGAGAAAAGAGGCGGCATAATCCTGGGAGAGCAGGAGAGATCTCGAAAGAGTCGGCCGTCATTCTGTCTGTGTATAGGTTGAGTTTTGCACAGGCAAAAAGCACGGGCTGTGGAAATGCAGGGTGATCTTGGTCCTCAGAATTGGAAAGGGAAGTGATACCACTTACCTTTATCCTTGCTATGACTAAAGACCCGACAGGAAGCAACTGAAGACACTGGCTCACAGAGTGGGCACAGTGTATTGCCGTGGAAAGGGCATGGTAGCTGGAAGCCTCCATGACAATGGTGCTGTGTGGCTGCTTCTTGCTCACATCCAGGTAGAAAGAAACAGAGGGAATGAGCATGCTAGCGCTCAGATCCCATTCTTCCCTTCTTCTTCTTCTTCTTCTTCTTCTTCTTCTTCTTCTTCTTCTTCTTCTTCTTCTTCTTCTTCTTCTTCTTTTTTTTTTTTTTTTTTGGTTTTTTGAGACAGGGTTTCTCTGTGGTTTTGGAGCCTGTCCTGGAACTAGCTCTTGTAGCCCAGGCTGGTCTCGAACTCATAGAGATCAGCCTGCCTCTGCCTCCCGAGTGCTGGGATTAAAGGCGTGCGCCACCACCGCCCGGCCTCCCTTTCTTCTCTTTATTCAGGCTAGGATCCCTGTCCAAGGGATGGTGCCACCCACATTTGTCATACATCTTTTCCCTTCAATTGACATTCTCTGGAAATATTTTACAGGAACACCTACAGGTGTATATCACTAATGCCCTAGGTATCTCGGAATCCATACAAGTTGACAATCAAAACTAACCATGACTGATGGACAGGAGATTACAGAGCAAAGTAAGAAACTGAGCTGTGTTACAACTCCAACAACCCCCAGGCACCTAGCAGAACAGTGGACAGCAGGTTTTCTTTTGTCTGTTAGTGTTGCCTGTCTGACTCACTAACCAGATACAGGCACAGTCACCAGACACAGTGGGATCTCTGACGTTGAGGCATACTCAGGTGTTGAAGCTGGTTAGCCTAATGCCTAACACTGATGCCAGCAGTAAGACCTTCCTTTACTCCTATTGAGATAACTCATCTCCATCCTCCTCCAGAACAATACCCTCTCCCTGCAGAGAAATCCCTACCTATGTGGCCGCATGTTGGTATCAGTAGTGAGGACTGAGTTCTTGATAATTAAATAAGACAGAGACTAGTACTGAGGAGTGACATCAGGAGCTCCAGACCATTCCTCATATGATCTGCATCCCTCTTTCTTCTAGTTCTAGTGTCACTTCTTCTTCATGAATCCTGACATCCCTGAGCAGCTGCCACCTTCTTCATAGTCATAAATTGAAGAACCAAACCTGACCAGGCAGTGGTGACACACGCCTTTAATCCCAGCACTCTGGAGGCAGAGGCAGGCGGATCTCTGAGTTCAATGCCAGCTTAGAGACCTCCTCCTTAACCATCCAACTTTAGCTCACCATTTACAAGTCCTACTCAATCCTTCTTCCTAATAGATTCCCAAGCCTTGTCCTCTTAGATCATCATCTGCTCCTACAGCTTAAGGTCGAATCTCATTACTTCTGATAATAATTGCGTCTCTTTGTCCTTTAAAATGGGGAAAGTGTTAGGTCCTTCAAAGACGCCTTTCAGAAAGCCAGATCACAATGTTGTCCGGAACAACTCTGACCTCCTCTTCGACAGCCTCTGACTCGTTTGTGGTTTTCTCTGCTGGAACCTAGGTTGGTGAAAACAAGGTCAAAAATCTGATTTAAGTTTGTATACCAGGATCTAACACAGTCTCACACTCAAAAAGATGCCAAATGTTTGCGTCAGACTCTTCTATTACTTACACGTTTATGTGAAACACTGAGCTAACCTGGGCTACGGAGTCATGAAGGAGCCTGCACCCTCCTGAAACTTCAGTGCATTCTTGTGAAGACAGGATGGAAGTCTAAGGGAGGGGCCATGGCAAAGGAAAGAAAAGAATAAAAAACAGCTCTCAAGAAAGGAAATAATGTTACCAAAAAAATGGATTTATAACAATGAGAGAAACATGAACTGAGAGAACAGTTATAGAAGGGTTAGGGGTACGGAGATGGTTTGCTTCCCAAACTATCAACCAAGTGGTTGTAACAAATTCATATGAAGGAAGCCATAAAATTATGTATCCTGACCTAGCAATAGTTAATGTGGCCAGGGAAAACAGTCAATGAATGAACAAATATGTCAACTAACTAATGTCTATCACGAATTTAAATATCTAGAGAGGCATGAATCAATCCTTTTCAAATGTTGACCTTTCACCTTACAGACGTTTCTGCAAAACATGGCAGGAAATGACAGAGATGATAAAGACATCTTTCTGTTTAAAAAAGTATATACATATAAACACATATATAAACATATACATATATTCTAATAAAAATATATCCATATTTCAATATTTCATTAGACAACATCACTGGTGTAATAGTTTTATTGAGTAGAAAGAATAGCAGAAGGCATCTATCCTTAAGAAATGACAGCCTTGTGTTTAGCAAATTAATGATAATACAACTACTGAGGAAGAAATGCAATAGGCTTATTCCTTGCAGATCCTGAAACATACAACGTAGACAGGGAGGTGCATCACCACACACCACTGTATGGTGCTCCTGATCTTGTTCACCAGCATAACTCCAAACTGGAAAAAAAAAAGCAGACAGCTAATTGAGAGATCAAAAAAGAAAGTCTCTAAAGTGGTATGACATATGAAAAATGACAAGGAGGGATATGCCTTCCTTCTTAGGAGTGCAAAGTATGGATTCTCATAGCCAGAGTTTAAAAGAAATAGACATATACTTTGAGTTGTTCAAATAAGAACTTGTCATTAAATTATCCCTTTTCTTCAAATTCTTCAGCTCTTTTCTATTTTTCATTTTCCATTCCTATCAAGTAGACATTGCTCACTTCTATTACTTTAATTCTGTTTAATTCAATTCTGATCTTTTCTCCACCAACCATACATTACCTTTAAAGTAATCCTAAAACTTATATTTGCTTCTGTGTAATCTTACCATAGGCACAAGAATTACACAGTGAACCTCTTTGTTTGAAAATAATTTCTAACGATAGCCCTAAAGACATCTCTCCCTTTCTGTTTAGAAAGTCTGAATCTAATCCAGACCATCTCCTCTTGTATGGGTAACATCCCTGGCACTGTTGCTAAAGGATTCCCCCTAAAATTCTCCAGAAGTGTCTCTGATAAAATTCTTTCATAGGTCACTCCAAGAACCTAAATAAGCTCCAGATTCCTGACATGCATTCAAGAGCCTCCACTTTCTGACTATGCCCTCTGACCCCACATGACTAGTTGCTCCTGAAGCAGATCCTTTGTCTCCAGTAGCTCTTCAATGTTCTATCCATCTGATGTCTCTGAGATCACACAAGTCATACTTCTAACACTCTAAATGATTATTTATAAACTTTAAAGAGATGTTACATATCAGTTGGAGCTGTAGCTCAGTTGATAAAAGTCTTGTCTAGTATGCATGAAGCCATGGGTTCAACTCCCTACCACTACAGTCCCACATAAACTGAGCATGGTATCCCATTACATGGGATGCATTTAATCCCAACACTTTGGAGGTAGAAGGATGAGAATCAAGAGATCAGTGTTATTTGGAGCTTCTCTGGGAGTCAGAGGCCAACCTGGTTACATGAGACCCTATCTTTATAAGAGTAAGGTACCATAATTCAGAATATTATATAAACAAAGAAACATGGGATTCAATCACTTGCCTTTCTAAATTCAAAACAAACCTCTTAACCATTGGTATTTCAGTTTTTCACCTAAAAGCTGGTGTTTGTAACCACTCTACCCTGATTTTCTTATTAACCTAAACACATACACATTACCTTTCCTCCCAAAATCAAGCAAGCTCTGCTGTAGTTAATAACTGTGGCAGTCAGGACTTTTACGAATCTACAAGAATGTGCTCAGGGAAGACTCCTGGCAGCAGTGGACTCAGCCTGAACTGGACATCCCCTGTAATCCAATAAGTGACTACTCTGGTTGTCACTGGAGAACATTTATCCAGTAACTGATAGAGGCAGGTTCAGAGACCCATGCCCAAACATTGGGCAGAGCTATGGAAGTTCTGCTGAAGAGAGGGAGAGGGAATTTTAGGAACCATTGGGGTTAGGGACATCACAGAGAAACAGCTATCCTGGATCATGGGATCTCACAGAGTCTGAACGAACAATCAGGGGTCTGGCATGGGACCAGTCTAGGTCATCTGCATACATATGTGACAATTGTGCAGTTTGATCTATTTATGAGAGTCCTTGAAATGGGAGTAGGGGCTGTCCTTGGTTCTTTGTCTGGCTCTTTGGAATCTATCTCTCATGCTGTATTGCCTTTCCCAGCCTGAATACAGGGGGACGTACTTGGTCTTATGGTAGCTGGGTATGCTGTGCTTTGCTGATGCCCATGGGAGGCCTGCCTCTTTCTGAGCCTGTAAGGAGAAGGGGTAGCTTGAGGGGGGTGTGGAGAGATGGAGGAGGGAAAAAATAAAACAAAAAAGGAAACATAAGCACACATCACTTATTTATTTGTCTTTAATAATTTTCATTGAAATAGAATTATATCAATTTCCACCCTCTCTTTCCTCCCTCCAGCCTCTCCTTGGTACCTTTCTTTCAAGTCCTTCCATGCCTCCTCACTCTACAGATGTATGTATGCATGCATGTATGTGTGCATGAATTATGTATGTAAATAATAACTAAAGAAAAAGAGATTATCAACAAGCATATGTTTAAAGACTTATACTTTAAATATAGAAGCTAAAATAATTGGGAATGTATTTGACAGATTCCTCTATAAAACCAGAAGTGTGTGGATTAAAGGTCCCTATGAAATCAGGAAAAATTTCCATGAGCTAACGAAGACTTTTGAATGCCTCTTAGGAGAGAAAAGTGAATAAATATCTAATTCCACATGTCCCTCTTTGCTAAGACAGAGAGTGATACTCGGTCCCTTTCACGCAAATGCATGTCCCTGTGAATCTGTGTCAGTTTCATTAGCTCCTTGTACTAAAGTCAAAGCAGATGCACAGCAGTTTCTCTTTCCTTACTCCTAGAGTCCCTAGAGCCGACATCTCACGGAGCCAAGAAGACAGTCTGTCAGAGTCTGCACAGTGCTGCTCTGGAACTTCAATGTGGCTCGCATGTGTGGACCGTCAGCCCTCACAGTATTCTGGCTTTAACTGAATTGATCTCAAACTTAAAAAACATCACAAAACTTCACATAAAATCTCTATTTCCATATTTCCTTGGAAAAAGCCGAGATCAGAAAAGACTGGTACACATTCCTGCATAGTAAGAATCCCCTCGGATTGCCTGGGCCTCCAAAGCTCTCTCAGGTCCCCCCTAGAAGAGAGTAAGCTGGCTAGCTCCCAGCAGGCCCATGCGGCCCTGTCCCCATCCATCCATAGGGCTCCTCGAGGTCCTGTAGATTTTCATTCCACTTCCTCCGGTTGCCAAGGTGATCAGTTTCAAAACGACTTTGAAAAGAGGAGCATACGCAGAGTAGCATAGAAGGCTCTCAATGTCTTTCCAATTTTTTTTTTTTGCTTTGTTTGGTTTTGTGTGATTTTGAAATCAATGTCTGAAATAATGTTCTATGAAAAAAGCAGCTCGGCCAGGCTCCTGGCACATTTTCTGCCTCCCCTCCAGCCCATCAAACCCATCTACCAAAGAAAAGGACGTTAGAGGTAAGAGAATCATTTCAATGCCCTTCTCCCACAGCTCCCATGCCTGCCTCTTTCCATTTCCTCCGATGGAGGGGCAATTACCGTCATAAGATGATCAAGTCATAAAGTCCTAGAAAAGACTTATACGTTACATCATTTACAGAACAAATTAGAGGAAAATTACAAAAATAGCATGAGGAAGAGCCAGATTACAGGCAACAAAAGCAATCTTGGAGCTGCAAGAAGACATGCTAATTGTCATAACAAGGAGGTAACCAAACGCGGACAAATGAGGCAAGGGATATTCTTAAAACTGAGTCAGGTGCTGTGAACCAGGTCTTTGGTGTTTAAAGACGTCTTCAATGGGGTTGTTTTGTTTGATATGTGTGCATTAAAATTAGCAGTTTGGAAATTTCCTAAAGGTTATGGTGCCATGCCTCTCAACGCTGCTAAATAAAAGGAGCCTGTGATTAAGTAGCCATCCATGATTTCAGCAATGAACCTTTCAAAAGAGCATTCCTAGTGGCTTCCCACCTCTGAGAACTCGCTCCAATTTATATGCTGTAATTAATCAAATAGAGCCAGAGAGAATTCATCAAAGAAGAAAATGGAAATTTATTTTTGTGTAATTTGCCGTGCTGCTGAGTGATCAGTTAGTTGCTTTATTCTTTCTTCTTGCCCACAGTCAACTCTGGCTATATATGTGATCTTATTATCTAAGAATATCCAAGTGCAGAATGCCTGATAACTCCTCACACCCTGTTTGTCAGGGGGAAGGATACAAGAAGAAAGGGTCTTCAAGAAGCTGGCTTCTAAAGCCGTGTCTATGATCACCTTTCGAAATTCAGAGATTTTATTCAACATTCCCAAGGAAATGACTTTGCCCCAAACATAAGACTAGGAGAACAGATGCCTCCAACAGCAAGAACTCGCTGGATTAATCAGGCTAGTAGGGCAATATCTGGCTTGAGGTTAAGACACTGCCTTCCAAACCTTCTGGAGAACAAAGAGGGAGCCTGGCTAATTTGAAAACGGTCGCCATTCTGTCTTCCTGCTGAACCACCAGCCCGTTCGTTAGAGCTCCTTTTGAGAAACTCGTACAAGTTTCATTTGGCGAACAGATTTTTCTCCGTTGCTTCATACTGATGGGGGGTAAGAGGGAGTGATCGCTTCTTATGTATAAAGTAAACCATATGAATGTGTAAATTTAGACAAATGGGAAAATAAATGGTTGGTTATTATGCAAACTGCAAATGCCAAATGGATATGTAAAAGTTTTAGACCACAGTGGTGCTTTCTCAAAGAAATGTTCCCTTTGCTCTTGGGTTTGAGCCTCACAACCCTTAGGAATCGAAATCAACTCAAGAGATTTATCTGAATCTCTTGATTCAGCCCTTGGCTTATATTTACCATCCTTCACACACACGCACACGCACACGCACACGCACACACACACTGTCTTGGGCTAGATTGACTTGTATGGTCCTATAATGAGCATTTATAAGGACTAAAAAAGAATAAAGAAGATTGCTACAATGCAAGGAAACTAAAATTGTCTTTCTTTCTAGTACACCATATAAATACAACCATTAAAAATAAAATACTTATGACCTCTGGAGATCCATGCACTCGTCAGAACACCTGACAGCATTCTACCTCAAACTGCTCCCAGCCAACAGGAGTAGAGTCAGTTAATGTCTGACATCACTGTTTGGAGCCATGGTCTAACAGAGACTGTATTATTCAAGGGAAAGAAGATGAAGTAGGGTCATTTTCTCTAAAACTTTTGCCTATCTATGCTTCTCCTCCAATTATCTTGTCTTCCCCTTTAACCTCAATCCCAGCCCAGACTTGCGAAAGTCACCTTGGATGTCAGGTTCCCTCAACATCATGATCTCCTGGAGACTTTCTCCAACCATTCTCTCTCTCCCAGATCCCAATGGCTCCTCCTCCCCTTATTTCTCCTGGTCTAGCAGTAGCAGGTCACCAGCTGATGGCACTAGGTTTCCTGGATAATGTCATAGCTGGCCTGCCTGTCCCCTATACACATCCTAATTAGTTGTCAAATCAGTTAATGCTCACATAACTACAGCTCTGTGAGTCTTCTTGGTGTGTTTCCTATTTTCACTTGGAACCCTGATCAATGAGGCAAAGAATCATCTTATGGTGCTTCTAACATATGCAAATTCTTCACCTCACCCTAGACTTTCAGAATCGGAAGCTTTGGAAGTCACACCTAGGAACCCTTATCAATTGAAGTTTATGCAGTATTTTGAGGTCCCAAACCTAAAGCAGGAGTTGAAAATCAATGGCATAGAACTTAAAGACCAGCCAGTCTAACCTGCCCTCTGGAAAAAAGCCTAAAAGTTAGTAATGGTTTTTTTGTACTGAAAACAATTAAATTAAAATCTAGAAACTTTAATGACACATTAAATCTTGTTCAGTAACAGGTTTTTTTTTTTGTTTGTTTGTTTGTTTGGTTGGTTGGTTGGTTGGTTGATTGTTTGGTGATTGGTTGGTTTGTTGGTTGGTAGGTTAGTTTGATTTTTTGCGGGGGGAGGGGGGCAGTTATGAGACAGGGTTTCTTTGTGGCTTTGAAACCTGTCCTGAAAATAGCTCTTGTAGACCAGACTGGCCTCAAACTCACAGAGATCCACCTGTCTCTGCCTCCCAGGTGCTGGGATTAAAGGCGTGCGCCACCACCGCCCAGCTGATTTTTATTTTTTAAGACAAGATGAATTTCCTGATTCTTCTGCCACTACCTCCGGAGTTCTGGGATGATAGACATGCTAGTAATTTGCAGTGTTGGCAATCAAGCCCAAGTTATAAGCAGACAAAGCACGCACTTTACAAACTGACCTATATTCCTAACCCCATGGATAGTTTCACCGGAATTCATCTATGGCTGCCTTACACTAACATGGAGGAATTGTTGTTGTGCAGGCTGCAAGTCCAATACAATTAACTACCCAGTTCTTATAGATGATGCTTATAAGGGCTGGGACAATACGTCAATGGTTGAAGGTTTGACTGCATGTATAAAGTCCTGTCTGGAAGCCCCAGTACAAAGAAAAAAAAAAGGAAAAGAGAAAGGGAAGAAGAAAATAAAAAGAATATATTTGCTAATCCTTGGTATTAAAAGGAGATTATAGCACTGCACTCAATTCCTTTCTAAGACAACTCCCCATTACATGTTTAGACCAAGATTGGTCCACCATATGTAGATCACTTGCAATCCTGTGCATCTTAATTATTTCCATGATTCTGGAGTTTTAAATGCGCTTATTCATATGGGCATTTGCATGACTAAGTGTCTGGTGTTTGGGATATTAGAAACAATTCATTGATGCTATAATTTGACATATTTCAACAACCTGAGTAGAACCCTATTCTGCAACGTAATTGTGTGCCTTTGAAAGGTTAGGCCTGCCCTGAAATTTTGTGAAGAATCACAAAGCATGTTTTATGAAGAGTGCAGTGTTCCTTTTTCAAACAAGAGTCAGTGGCTAACAATTCCTTTGTCTTTATTCCATCTTGCTACTGCTTTTGCTCCCACGTGCACTCAAACGTCAGGAGGTAGAGGTCTCTCCTTCACAGGGTACTTTCTTCAGCGAGTTGAGAGTTTGCAAGCTATTGGGGGAAGCAAAAGAAGCCTTCAAAATTGACTACAGAACACATGAGCACCGCTGAGGTTTTTATCTTGTCTAACACAATGGCCCACACCCGTGGGCACTCCATAAACACTAACTGAATTGGATTTTATTACGTTGTTAGACCACATCCAATTCTTTTGCTCCCTCCATCATCAGAAAAGCCAGCTCAAAGTGTATGGAAATAAACAATTTACTCGTCAGGCTGTGCTTTGAAACAAAAACTTGCATGTAGCCATTGAGACATGATGCTTTGATAGATTCTACCCTTGGGGTCTGTTTCGAAACTGTAGTTTCAATTTCTCTTTTATCGGTACACAAAAGTTTTCCAAGAAACACAAAGACTTTCAGGACTTGCCACACGCATACATCATGTTTCAGAGCCGCCACAATGCGAAGAGTTCCACCGATTACAATTGGCTGGAAGACAAGTGAAACCTTCCTACAGAGTGAGAAGGGAAGACTGGAAATGTGATTGTCTGTCCCTGGGTTCTACTTCCTCAGGGCCTCTTTAAAAACTGGGAGCTACTTGGGGAGCTGCAGCACCATGCCAAACCTCGCAGATGTTCTTATCACGGGGGACCCCTTCCTACAAGCCCTTGTCGGTAGCTTATGGGAGAGGATGAGCCCAATTAGATGTATTTCTTCAATCTCAAGTATGTCTTCGACCACATACACTTTGTTTTTGTTTGTTTTGTATAGGAGAGTTTTACATAAGTTTTGCTTGAAAAATGAGTTTGACCAATTTTCAAAAGTCCAATGCCAGTGACTCATCACTCCCGGTCTATAAATCAGGGAAGAGCCACTTCTTCCACAAAGAGCCAGATGTGAAATTTATTTAAATTTATGTAATTTTTGTTTTACTTTGAATAGACAGATAAAATTACAGCTTGTTATATTATACAACATATTTTGAGATTTTATATATACACTAAAGTGGCTAAAAGTAGCTCATTAACATATACATTGCCTCATAACGTTACTATTTCTCTCTGAAAGAGTATTTAAAATCTACTTGAAGGTTAAACATATCCTGGCCTACTTACTCATCTTCCTCATTGTTGATAAAAGCAGCCATAAACTGTGTGCAAAGGCATAAGCATGGCTCTAGTCAATAAAACTTTATTCACATAAACATAGTGGCCAGATATGAACTATGGCCTCTAATTGGTAGATGATAAAAAATAAGATCTGGATATGCTAAAATGACTAATCTAAATCACCAATCAGACAGTTAATGAGAGATACGGGAGAAGGTAGGAGTCTTTCTAACACAGGGGTAATACATCAGGAAAGACAAAATGTGTAAAACAACCTGTCTTTGAAGGATAATACCAGAAAAGAATCTACACTAAGTATTTCCTGGCTTGTAGTCTATAGTTAGTACTACAATCAGCCACAATCAAAATCAGAACCTTCGCAATGGGCTTAGCCTTTGACTCAGTGGTCAAGCACTTACGTAGCCTAGCATGTATAAAAGCCTGGGTTTCAAATACATTACCACAAAGATATTTTAAATTGCCTTTGTCATACTATTTTGTCTGTTACATTATTTGATAACCCAAAGCAAAAAGGGAGTCTTACTGTTCTTATATCATTTCAATCATTTGGTGTTGCCAGTGTCATCCAATAAAAGGCTTTGTCACCTAAGGGGCTGTTCATTTGATCAGCACACTGCTGGTAAAAATGGCATCCAGTGTGCTGTTTGCTTCCAAACACATGTGGTATCTGTAAGATGATGCTCACATCATATCTTGATGTGAACTTTGAACCTGAAGCACTCTCTAACTGGAAAAAAATATTTTGTACTCTGTTTGAAATGTAAAATAACAGACCATAATCAGTGGTATTAGATTATTTTTCTTAAATAACTGGAATCTCAGCACACAATTATCACAAGTACTATTACGCAGGCTCAACCAGTAGAACTGAACAGCTCTCTTTGGTGATCTGTAGCTCATACCTGCCTCTGCAAACGTTGGCTAAATAAAAGACAAGGAAGTTTATACAGAGCGAAGACAATAACTTGACTCTTGAGTCTTTCTTCACTGCGGCATTCAGTCTGATTTGACCTGTCTCAGGACTTTGAGTTTCTCACAGATCCTCCTCCTCCTGTAACAAAAAGGCAGCTGATACGAGCCATGAATCAAATTCGCACACACGAGACATTCTGTGTCCTGCTGGAAGCTGGAAAACAGCCAACTATCCAATGAAGAAGAGGAGACACTATGATTGCATGCAGCTATTCTTATGACCATTATAATGAAGATGGAAACGGGATGGAGCAGGACATCCCAGCTCCAGTTTCAAGACAGCCATGCTGGGCTCTTCCTTGGCCCATCCGATCTGCCACGGTCAACAGAGATCTGGGATTTCCTTAGGAGGTAACTACAGTTTACAATGCCAAGAACCATGAAATAATCAACTGAGTTTCAAAGCAGTTGTAGAGAGACAGTTCTCATATGCCGATTCATGCCGTCCCACACTATAGAAAAGGGAGCTGCTTATTCCTATCTCTCTGCTCCTAAACCCTGTCTTTATTTGCGGGGAAATACTGGTTATTTACTCTCTATATACTTTAGAATAATGGTATAAGAAAGCTAAAATGGTTCATTTAAAAAAAAATCACCCAGTGAAATACTTGGGTATCACAGTGAGGGAGCTGAGGGACAGGAGGCCTAGTAGGTACTTAGGTTCCTGAAATTGCTTTGGTTGGTTGCAGTTCAGGTCCAGTCCTGGCCTCTGCTAGTCTCTGCCTCAAAGTGTCATCTGCTGAAACAGGAGTCCTCTTCCACAACAGCCTTATCTGCCGTAAGTGTGGGCTTATTTGAAAGAATTCTTTTATGTTTTCTAGCATCTCTTACTCATTCTCTCCCCTATCTTCTCATAAATGACGAATTGACAGACCAATAGCATGGTCGAATATTCTTCAAGATTGTTCAAGAAGTTGAAGGGGAAAGAGAGGAGAATCATTTTATTTTTTTGTTTGGCTTTGGGTTTTAATTTTCAGTGCATAACTTGGGGCAAGTTCTACCCCTTTGTGAATGAAGTAGCTTCTGAGCTGTGTGAATTCTCTTGTAATTAGTTCCTAACTACAGTAAAGAGAATTGGCCCAGCTCTCATCTGCTGGTCTTTATGGCTGCTTCAGACTGGCATCGGTGCTCACACAGAAGAGACTCCCCCTTATCATGCCCTCCTAGCAAGACTTCTTGAAAATTCTGCTTCCAGGGAAACTTAATTAGAAATTCTTTGTTATCGCGTTTCCACGTTTTCTTTTCCTTGCTGTAGCCCAGTGTTAGCACCAAGTTAGTGCCTCGTTACTTATCTCTCTGCGCATGCGCCCTTCCTCGTGGCAGCTATTGGGGGAGAAAAAAAACCTACTGCCGCTCGCAGAAGACTCTGAAAAATCCAATCAACCAGAGAAGGCCATGGACTCTACAGACATGAATGAGGTGAGAAGACTTCCACTCAGGTAATGTAATGGAGGCCCTTCCACTCCCTAGAAACTGAAGAAACTACGTTATCCCTCTTCATCTCTCCTCTCCTCCCTGTATATGCACACTCACGCACAGACAGGAATGTTTTAATGAAGGATAAACCCATCTGTCTCCTCACTACCAGGCCAGGTATGTAAATGACTCATGGAAACACAGGCGGGTAGGTTTGCACTCTGACTTAAAGAGGAAAACTGAGTTACGACATTTGCAAGAGAGATAGTCGAAAACTTTAGTACAGCAAGAGTAATGTATTTACTGTGAGCAACAGAGAAAAAGGCAGCACACAGCATAGCTGGTGTTTACCATGCAAATAGTACACTCTTCATCCCGAGTACTTATGAGGACACGGAGTAACTAAATTTCATACTGGTGGACGGAGAAAAGGCAAAGTCATTCTGAAATATGTGTTAGCACTTCCAATACAGCTAAACATAGCATTTATCGTGTATGCTTACAAGGGTTGAATTTATTATATTTACAATATAGTGTCCAAACAAAACCTACTTTTTAACAGAAAACGCCACCTTTGCCCTCAAATGTTGAAAAATTCACTGAAAGGAACTGCATTGTTTCCTAAAAAGAAAATTAAATTCATTTTGCAAACTATCTTAATTACCAAAGGGATGGAAGATCCTTGTTGTTGCTGCTGCTGTTTGCAGTTTGTTCACTTGCTTGCTTAATAAATATTGTTGACTTCAAGACTGCATATGTTGGTTTTGGAAATAAGTACTAAGGACTCTTTTCAGATCATTAAATACTTGGGTTCCTTGGGTTCTGGTCCAAAGCATATCTGAGGGATACTATAGGCAAAGAGGTAGCCATGGGCTGGGACAATCACTCTCTCTAATCTTGGATATTCCTTTTACTAATCATGTGACTTCAGACAAGCCAGTTAACCCCTCTGAACCTGTTTCCTCTATAATACGTAGGTAATAATATCCTTCTTGCTCACTTCAAAGCCTGCTTTAAGGATCAAATGCTTTAACTATGTGAAAGTACTTGCAAACCAGAGCAGTACACAAAGGGAAGTTATTGTAATTATTGTCTCCTAGATGGTAAATGTAATTGACCAACTTTATTCGCATTTCCTGGGGAACTAGCACTAGATACAGCAGAGCAATTATATGTCAAAATGAAGATCCCCCCTCAGAGGCAGGGTGGGAACCATCAGAAACCCATAGGATGGATGTTACACAGCATTCTATGTGAGCAAATCTCAGGTGGTTACAAAACAGCCCAGTCTACAGAGCCTTCCAAATTATAAAGCAAAAGTGCAGCTGAAATCTCTTTACGTCATCCAGATCACGGTGTCTACAGGACGCTGGCGTAAGTGGAAAGGAAAAAACTTCAGCCCTGAGGTGATTGGCAAACCACAGTGATTCGGACAAACCTTAGAACCAAATATAATCCTTCCAACCTGCTTGACTTTGGGTAACATAATAAATCTTACCACACTAGTAACTTGAGGTTTTCTTTGGTTTGGCTACAAATGACTTTTCATGAGAATAAAAGAAGAAAAACACTCTCCAGGACCTACATGTACATGTGAGTATGTGGTCAACCCTCAGTCCCAATATTGTGGTTGAATTCAGCTATTTCTGTGTGACATTAAAATTGGCGTGGAAAAGGAAACGGTGGCACATAACTACAGAGCTACAGGTTAACCTTTGCTCGAAACATAAGCCATTGCAAACTGCATAGAACTCAAGCCTGTGAGACATTTCTTTGCAATGCCTTCAATTGTGAAAGCAGTAGTTTCCATTTAAATTATAAGCTCTCAAAGTGTTTCATAAAAATTCCCCTTTTCCTGATTAATTGCCAAATAAATTTCTTCAAGGAGGAGACTGTCTTCTTCACTCACACTGCCTTCCAGTGGGAACAGTATCTTGATGGGGTTTCTACCATATCAAAGGATCCTTTTTCTTCCCTTCAGGCTCGTCCTGGGGTTGTTTCATTACCTATGTAAGCCTCTCCACATAAGAAGTCTGTGAGGTAAATTCTCTCACCTCTCCATTAAATAGAGACACCTGGCATTGAAGTCAGATAGGAGATGCAAAACCTCCTTCTGTCTTTTCTGGATCCTCTCCTGCCTTCTCCTTTTATGCTCTCTTCTTCCATGTGAAGAACATGCTACTCACACTTCCACAACAGAGGGAATACTCACAACCTAACGCACAAAAAAAACACACAGCCTCGCTGCTCGGAAAGACCTTGAGTCTGAGCAAAGCAAACTTGTTCCATCCACAGAATTTATGACATCCCTTAAGGAAATTTGAAAAACAAGAAACCTAGTTCTCTGAGGTGATGTCAAGTTCCCTTCCTGGGCTGGTAATCACTAAAACCCACCTGAAGGGACTGGCAGCTCTTAAACTGTTGGTGACGTCAGAAGGTCAGTCTTGGCAAAGCTACCTCAAACACACTCTTTCTAAATACCAGGAAACCATCTCAAACTCCAAAGCCATATAAAATCAAGACCAAAGCTCTGAAGAGGCTCAGGAGTTTCTACTCATAGAATGTTCTGGAACAAGAACAAAAAGAGGTCTGAGGTGATTAAAGGTCACATTTCTTCATCCCAAATGCCTTCCAGGAGAAGCAGCTTCATCAGCTTTTCCAGGCTTCAGTATCCCACATCACTGTCCGCTGTCCCGTTCAAACAAAGCAGCTAAATAAACCCAGATAAATGCAGTCTTAGTGGGGTTGCACATCCAGATTAGACACTGTGAACTTGCTTATGTGCACGCAAATAAAATGTCATGCTCATCAGGGGAACATATTTTGGCATCAAGTAATATATGGTAAATGGCACATAATCTGATTGAGAGGAAACATCTCTATGCCTCAGGAGTTTCAATTTGGCTGACTCTGCTTGGGATGGAATCAGCTGTGCTGTGGACACCATAGCAGAGACAAACCAACCCATTAGCTGAAATGGTGTGTAGTCATTTCTCAACACCAAAGGCAGTTCTGCCTGATGCTCCGTCCATTCATTCACTCACCAGACAACTTCCACACACCCACTGTGTTCAGTCAGCATTCCAAAACAAGGGTACAAGGTCACCAAAGGTCAACAAAACGGTGTTCCTGACCTCTCGTCAACACAAAGTGTGTGCACACTTCTCAAGCTATGCAAAGAATTAAAATCAATAATTCACAGGAATGAATATGATAAAAGCTTGCCACGTAATAGGTATTTGATAAGAATATAATGCATACGAAGTGTTCCTACAAATAATTACTAACTATTCATACAAGAACATGCAGAGTGCTATAACTATTAGCAAGTGGAAGAAAAGTTACTCAATACAGAAAAATAGTTTCCCTAAGAAGGAGACATTTGAGCTGGATAGACGAGATGCTAGGGAAAACTATATAAAGAAAAAAAATTCACTAGTTTATGTAATAAGTCAAAGGAGCTAAAGTATTAACTGCAGAAAACCTTGGCTGTGTTTATATGAGGCTGCTTGATTTATATAGCTATGCAATCCTCTAAATCGCAACCAAGTAGCTAGCTTCCATGAACTCCAAAGCGATCCAAAACTGGGTCTTCAGGAAAGATCAACGCTAAGCCAGCAACAGATTCCTTACTGTTCAGTCATATCTGATAATGCTAAAAATCAAGGTACATTAAATGGAAAGAGATACAAGAATTTTCCAAAAAGAAGCCTACTAACTCACCAGGAATAGAAGTAAGTCAACAAAAGACAAGAACTAGAGAAAGACACTTTTCTTCCATGATTCCAACAATGGAGTAGGAACACCATCGAAATAAACACCAATATTAAACCAAAATATGTAACCAGATAAGATTATTTTGTTGTACTTCAAATAATTCAATTCAAGAATAGTATTCCCTCTCATGCTGCAGCCCAGGATATACAGATCTAAGTGGCCTGTGCAGTCCCAAGGTGCCATGGTGACATCTGAGCCCCGGCTGCAGCTGGGGGCCTTTCTGGGTCCATGGCCCTACCTTGGCCAGGGTCTGTGTTGATGTCCATGGCTCCTGATACCATCAAAGGCCATGCCAATTCCAGGGATCTGAGCCATTACCTGGGACCATGTCTGTGTCCATGTTCCTAACCCTGGAGCCACGTCAGAGGCCATGTTCCTGCTATAGTCCACAGCCCTTGTTGCCACAGGATGACATAGAAAACATGCATATTGAAATTCAAGAGCCATACTGAGCCAGTCCGAGCCCTCACTGGCCCTGGGATAACTGGTCCTGTCCCTTCCTGGATATTGCAGCAAGAGAGCTGGCCCCCACACTTGAGAGAAATGGCCCCACCCCCACACCATGAGCATGGGAGAACGGCATGGGCCTAAGAGAGCTGGCTCTGCCCCTCATCTGAGGGGGTAGGGTAGTCCCAGTGGCCCAACCCAACCAGCTCAGCTGCCATTTGGACCCACATCCTGGGTCTTGGGTTGGTTACCCTAACATCTACCCCATCTATCACCTGCTGGAGTGGTACAGTGACTGGTCCTTTAGAACAGCAGCCAGCCCCAGGTACCCATGAGAGGGACAACATCCATATATCTGAAAGGAGTTACAGTGAGGGTCCAGTGATGATGGTATGCCTTGAACCAGAGCAATGACTCATTACAATGAACATCTTGTGGGAGGGGCCGATTGGACAGAAAGGTGACACACTTCCACACTCAGTGCCACTAGGATGAATGAGGAGGTGTTGGAAAGACGGGGGGATCAAAGTGTGTTTTTGTCTTGGTTTGTTTTGGTTTGGGGAGCTCTTTTGGGGAGATTCTGCAGAAATGAGCGAAGGGTATGGATGGACTGGGAGGTGAGAAGGATTAAGGTGCATGTTGTAAAATCCAAAAGAAATCAGTAAAATATTATGTTATACAAAGAAGTAGAGAAAGAGGAGGAGCATCCCCTCAAGGGAAGCATCAAGTGAAGAAAATGGGTCTCGTGAAAACAAATGCCCATACAAAGGCATCACTTATCTTGGCCTTTCCACAAAGAGGTAGAAAGAGGTACTTCTCTGGATTCTGAGAAATGAATGCTGTAAGCGTATATGTGATGCACAGTCAGAGGAAGACTCCCAGACTATAAAGTATGTTACTATATTTACTGATGTTTTGTTTCATTCTGTTTGCGGTCCTTGGAATAAGAAATCCTAGGCAAGTGTTCTACCACTGGGCTACCACAAGCTGGGCCCCTGATGAACATCTGTCTCTAAACATATAATGATTCCACATGCACAAATGCAATCTATCAATGTGCTTTGGAAATGTCCTTCAAGTAAACGTTAATGACGCCATAAAAGGGCACTTGTCTGTTTCTCTTCCAGGTAGGATGACAATTCCCAACAGTCTTCACAGATGAAATGTGACAACCTGACATGCAATGCCCCTTAGTCATGTGACTACCCACCCTGTGACATGCTCTCTTTATAACAATCCAGCTCTGACGGACGTGCGGATAAAACAGGGAGTTGATCTAGTTTAATACAGAAACAAGGATGTGCTTCCCTAACTCAAACAAGGCAGAGCTCACTCAAACATGGCTCCCTAACACTTCTGTGTAACATTCGGTTTGAACTGAGTGTGGGATTTTTTTTTTTAGCATCATTCATCTGTGTAAATGGACATTTGTTTCCCCGAGTGTCATCCCCATCTTGACTACTACACATTACTTGAGCAAACACTGAAGCAACTAAAGAAAGATAAGAGAAGCCTTAAAGTTGACTACTTTTCCCTCAAAACATAGAAAGTTTTTTGATTTTTGTAACTAAAAAGAATTTAAGTCATAAGAAAACAATGTCATTCCTTGTTTCTTTCTTAACAGTGAAATGAAAATTTCACTACCATTGTATCTTTTGGCCTTCATTAAAAATCCCCTGCAGATAAAGGGAGTTTAAAAAATAATAATTACAGTGTTCATAGATTTCTGCTCCTAGGAAGATGTAGTAGATATGATCTGCCTTATTCCTTCTAAGAACTGTCAAAACTCTGAAAGATGCATATAATAAATATGGTTGTGAAAGAGAAGGAATGAAGTAAGCATCAGGGACCTCGGACCACAGGCACAGGGCTGAGTTCCCTGGGCCTTTCTCTATACAGACCTAGAACTGAAACACAGTGAGCCTGACAAAAATAAAAATGTTTTCTCTATCATCTAAGGCACAAATTAGGAAGACAGAAACCCTTCAGACAGTAGCTGCCCTATTCCAATAAAACTCTGTAAGTATATAATAGGCAAATAAATGGGAGATCCATGTCTGCGCGTGGCAGTAAAGACCCAGCAGAGAGCATAGGTAACCCTCCCCCCATAGCATGTCAGTCCTCCCACAAACCTAGAGGAACCATTAACTGTGCTGTACAGAAAATACATTCCTATACACTAAGGGAAAACCAAAGTTGCACTGTAAAAAGTGTTCAAGTAATCTACAAAAACACAGAAAAAAGAAATAGAGAAAAAACTGGTCCTGAGGAAAAAAATAAAAGAAAATAGCAAACTTGAGTCAACAGGGAAAAATGTATTAAATGGAATGATTTGATTATACCATAGAACAGATTAAAAATATGGTCCAAATACATGCTCAATACAAAGACCACAAAGGGTTAAAAGCAAACGATAGGAAGGATAAAACATACCTAATAAAGTAAGCTACTGGATAAAGGAGACTTTAGAACACAGGCTAGTAGTAAAGACGGAGAGGAGCATTACAAGCTCACAAAAAATGTTAACATGAAAGTAAGGCGGTCTCCAGGGATTACGAAAGAAAGCAAGAAAGGCCTACTAGACCTAAAAGGAGAAACAGGAAAGCCCAGAGTTAAACCCAAATCTCTCTCCATCTCTGAGGAAACAACTGAGAAAAATCACCAAGGAGTTGAGGCCCAGTCGACATGCGTAAAATAATCCACCTCTCAGTGACAGAACACACCTTCTTTCCCAGTGTCTGTGAATAACTTATGGAGATAGACTAGCCTAAGCAGGAAAACACGTCCCAACAAATATCAAGGAGCTGAACACATGCAGGACATCCTCCAGCTGCAACAGAGTCGAACTAGGAGTCCATGGTAGACAGCTAAGATGCTAACCTCCAAACACGTGGAAACGAAATCCCACACTTGCAAATAATCAGCAAGTCCAGACAGCAGTTGCAAGAGAAAATGCTTAAAATCCATTGAATCTGATGAAATAAAAATACAATACCTAAAAAATGTGTGCTGCGTCATAAAAGTAGTGCTGAGGGGAATTTCTTAAGAACAAATGTACAGTTTGGAAAGAAAAAAAAAGAAAGAAAGAAACATCCAAATCAATAAAAACAGCTCCCAAAGATACGAACCTAGTAAGAGTGAGCAAAAAAACAGTTGAAGCGGGAGACAGAGGAGGGCAGGAGTCAATGACGCTGGAAACAAAAAAGGCAAGAGTTAAAGAAACAAAGAGGTGCTTCTACTAAGAGATCAATAAAATTCTTAAATCCCCAGCAATGCAAGCAAAGAAAAGAAAGGAACTCAAATTAGCAAGATGAGGAATTAAAGGGAAGGGCTCTCTACAAACACTGCAGGCATCAAAGAGATGATGTAGGGATTGTGCCTGTCATCCTGAACACATCTAGCAATTCCGATAAAATAAAACAACTCTCTGAAAAATACAAACTGCCAAAGCTCACCCCATAGGAAATGCATCATTTGAATGGCCTTGTACCTCCAAGAGGTGGGATTTATCATCCAAACAGCAAAAGAAGAAGTAAGTATTCAAACTCGGATAGTTTTTCTAATTTGTCTACTTCATATTTAAAGATGACTGAAAAGTTCCACACAGTAGCCATACAGAAAATGAAAGAGACAGGAAGGAAAGCATCCCGATTCATTTTATAGACCACTATTATTCTGATATTCAAACAAGCCACAGTGTGCCTAGAGATTGGAAAAGTGAAAATTCTTAACAAAATATTAACAACTAATGTTCAAACATATTTTTAAAAGTTATCATATCCTACCACAAAGTAAAGATTTTCTGGAAAAATATCATTCATTATCTCATTTGTTAAAAAAAGAGAGAGAGAAAATTATGATTATATGCAAATACACTTGCAGATAATGCAAATAAATGCAAAAACATTTGACAGAATTCCACATTTATATGGATAAAACCTCATGTGTAAAGAAAAAAAAAACAGGAATGGAGCAGGGTCTGGTGTCAAAGAGCTGCCACCCCAGTTGTTAGGGACACTGAGGGGGGATTATCACAATCTGGAGCCCCACTGGGCAGCAGACTGGGGTCAAGAACAGAATGTGTGACTTGGTGATGCACTGTCTCAAAAAGGAAAACCAAGGCAGAAAACTTGTCTAGCCTGTGCAGGACCCTGGGTTCAAACCCTAGACCTAGAACTGGAAGAGTAGATGGTGACTTCAATCTGATGAGATGCATTCAGAAAAAAACCCACAGGGCTAACATCATTTACAATGGTAAACGACTAAAAGCCTTTCCTCTGCAATAAGAAATGGGCAAGAGCATCTACTGCTATTCAGCGAAACACTTAAGTTCCAGCCAGTACAACTTAAAAAAAAAAAAAAATGTTCTCATGCAATATATTCTATCTATGCTCCCTGTCCCACCATCTCCCAGTTCCTCCCAGATCCTCCCGCCTCCCTACCCACACTCAATACCATGTCCTTTCCTTCTTCCTTTCTTTAAAGAAACAAACAAACAAAACACTAGGGGGAAAAAGCAAATTTGATTTTTAAGGGTAATTAAATCCACACAGATTAGTAGGAAAAAATAACCCTGACTTTTATTTGCAGGTGACATAATCTACACAGAAAAGCCCGCAGAATCTGTCCTCTAAATGCCAAGAGATAATGTAATTTCGACAACATGGTGGAATAGTAAGCGCATATTCAAAAATTAATTTTATTTCTACACATTAGCAATAAGCACACCGAAAGCAAGTTTTAAAACTTAATAGAATATATTTGAGTGATTAAAATGAAATGCTGAACTACGTGTTTATCAATGCATGGATATGGTTGGAATACTCAAAATTATAAAGTATCATCCCAATAAAACAAGGGGTGGTAAAGAATGCAAGCATACTCCTGTAGTGCAAGCTGCTGCGCAATAGACACCCAAAGAAGACAGCTCACAACCGCCTTTAACTCCAGCCCCTAAGGGAGGAAGCGGCCTCTTCTGACCTCAACAGGCAATCCTCACACACTTAGCATGTACTGACACAATGGAAAGACATCTTATGTAGCTAGAACAAGCAAGGCTACTCTCGGCAGATGGAGGGCCACATTAGTTAATGGCACAGAATTCAGAACTCAGCAAGAGACAAACACAAGCATGACCAACTGATTTTTGTTAAGGGTGCAAAAGCAAAAGCCTGGGATAAAACCGGACTCGCTGAACATAGTGGACATGAGAACTACTGAGAACTCAAGAACAATGGCAATGGGTTTTTGATCCTACTGCACGTACTGGCTTTGGGGGGGCCTGGGCGGTTTGGATGCTCAACTTACTAGACCTGGATGGAGGTGGGTGGTCCTTGGACTTCCCACAGGGCAGGGAACCCTGATGGCTCTTCGAGCTGATGAGGGAGGGGGACCTGATCGGGGGAGGGGGAGGGAAATGGGAGGCGGTGGCGGGGAGGAGGCAGAAATCTTTAATAAATAAATTAATTAATTAATTAAAATTTAAAAAAAAGAACCAAGGCAAAAGAATTTTGGGGGACTAGAAAGAATATGAAAGTCAACTTCCCACTATACAGCATCTCTAGATATTACCTTTGAGATGATCGCGTGGACAGTGAATGGAGTCAAATTATAGCAGTTATTACGACATTCGTATATACAATATTCTTAAGTATTTTTCATTTATTGACTTTAAAGTTATTTTTCATACAATATATTTTGATCATATTCTTTCCTCTCCCCAACTCCTCCCAGATCCTCCCTGTTGCAGAATATTTTTTTTACACTGTGTGATGATGTGTCACTGATTGGTTTAATAAAGAACTGAGTGGCCAATAGCTAGGCAGGAGAGAATGTGCAGGACTTCTAGGAAGGGAGAGAAACTCAGGATGAATCAAGGCACACACGAGATACCAGCTAGACACTGAAGAAGTCAGACATATGGCAAGAGGAGAGGTACCCAAGTTATGTGGCCGAACATAAATGTAGAGAAACAGGTTAATTTACGTTATAAGAGCTAGTTGATAACATGCCTAAGCTAAGGCTAAGCTTTCATCATTAAGAATAAATCTCCCTGCTGGTATTTGCGAGCTGGCAGCCCAAAGGAAAGTCTGACTACACCTCCCCACCTCTACACCCTACCCTACCCAACATCATGCTCTTTCTTGCTCTCCCTAAAAAAAAAAAAAAAGTCAAAAAAATACCAAATCAAAACAAACACACACACAAATAGAGCATAAGAAACATGGAACCTATTTTGTGTTCGCCAGCTACTCTTGAGCTTCCAAAGGTTCAGGCCTGACCTCGATTAAAATAATTTTTTTATTAAACAAACTTCTTGTATGCCTTAATTACAGAAAACCTCTTAAGGGTACACAAATAGTTGTGTACAATGTATGTTTAATAACCAGCAGAGGGGTTAAATTTATTTAGAAAGACAGTATGGTCCTCAGTGGAATTTTCAAAGGCCCTCCAAAGAGCAGGACTTTGAACTAAGTCGTGAGAAATGGGAGAAGTGTTCAGCTTTCCACCCACCTCCACAGCTGCCCATTGTAGAGACAGCCGCTTTAGTTAATAGCATGTCTGAGAACCAACGTTGGGTAGTTTCTACCGCAATATCTGTCTCTTACCGTCTTGCTATAATGTTACATCACTGATGCTTCATCATAGATCTGAAATGCTAGGGAAGCAAGAAATTACGGGAAAATACTGTTTCCAGAGGGGAGTGCTGTTCTACTCAGACATTTAGTAATCACAGGCATTTCCTGATATGAGTTACATGCTCAGATATACGTTGAATATAATATAGAAATCGTAAAACTCACCAAGAGAAGGGTTCTGGGCTAGGTATCTCTTATAGAGAAGGGTTTTCAGGTTCGTCTCTATGTAAGAAACTCTCGTTCGTGTATAACATCTCTTCATAAACAATGATTTGTGGGATCGTTGCCAAGATTTCAGGACCCTGTAGGGGAAATGGAAGCACATGTAAACATTTATAAAATTTCTCCCCAGTAATTTAAAAGTCTTCTCATAATGGAATTGCAACCGGTCTCCCTAAATATGAGATATTATAAGTCATTTCACATTCTTCGTAATTATTTTATTACCCTAGGAGAGGATTTCTGTGCCTTGGTGCTATTGTTACTGTGGGTCAATATACCGTGACTAAGAGTGCTTGGTGCTCTTCCAGATGGCCTGGGTTCAGCAGAGCGTGCAATACATAAATTCAGCAGCACTCGTCCAACTGGATAAGAATGCACTGCCCACACCAAGCTAGAACAATAAAAAAAAATACCTCTAGGATTACCAAATAGGGCATTGAGGAGTGCAGAATTATCCCTGGGTTAGAACAACTGGTTCAGTAATGCTATTGTCATTCTGAAAATAGCAACTGATATAGGAGAGGTTGAATAGATAGCCAAAAGTCAGGCTATATTAAACAAATGGAGCATGGTATAAAACACAGACGGCCAGGATCTCACAATTTTCCACCACACCTACTTTCTTATTAAAGAGTTCTCCTCCTGGAAGGAAGGACAGAACCACAATTTAGAGTCACAAAATAATTTGAGGGGGCTTTTCAATTTACTTAGGGAAGGACAGAAACTAGAGATTCAAAGGAGAACTTTCTAGGGTTCATAAGGAGTAGTTAGTAGTAGTTTTAGGGTACACAGGGAGTAGTAAGTGGATTCATCTTTTATTCCTATCTGTTGCAAATTCTGATATTTAATAACTTTCTTAATGTCATGTGTTATTTTGTGGTTCAAGTTAATTTGCATGTGTCATTATATTACATTATATTATGGTATTCTCATGAAATACAGCTTATTGCTGTCTTTTTATCAAGAAACCTAGTGTGAATATGGTTAAGCAGTTTTCCTAAAGACTTCAGCTTTGCTCAGTAAAGTAGCAGACAGACAGACAGACAGACACACACACACACACACACACACACACACAGGGCTCCTCGTCCACACTTCTAATAGTGCTCACTGCCTTTCACTTGATGGTGAGACATTTATAATTCTTTTCCTTGTCATCTTTTCATCATTCCTCACCTACAATGACCCAGCCATCTGTATAAAGACCATCCTGGCATTCTCATCATTTAAGGTTTATTTTGGGGGTGATCAGGCTAACACAGGGTATCACAGCACATACTCATCCAGTACTACCTGTATAGCCCAGGCTGACCTCCAGCTAGCTAACCTGCCTTCCAGGTGCTGAGATGGACAGGTCTGGGCTATCTCCCATTTTTTGCTTTATTCTCTGAATGACATTGTATTCCTAACTCACTTTCCAAACTTTCTAAGATCTTTTAAGACAGGAAACATCCTCTTTTAGATTCCCATTGGTGCATACCCAGCCTTGCATAAAAGACTACATTAAAAAAAATTCCTGGTACACATGACAAATCAAATACCTTCTCACTCAATTCAATGCCGCATTCCAGATGTAACCTGGAAAAGAAAAGGATTTGTGCACAAATTCCCCTTCACAGCGCCCACATCCCCGGTGGTTTATGCCACTTGCCAATTCTCTACAAGAAGCTGGACATCAGTTCTGCTCCACTTTCACTAGCTATGGACTAGATAGGGAACTTCATGCTCCAGTGTAATTTTACAATTTCTCATAATGCAAAGAAGCATAGTCTCCAAGTGACATTTTTATAGAGGAGGTTTGCGTTTCCTACATCTAACACAGACTCAGATACACAGACAAATCTAAATATAGGATTGATATATGTAGGGTGGAATAGTGGAAGAATGGGAAAAGAAAAAAATGTATTTATTATTAAATATTTTCTGAACGTTGAAAATGTCCCACTCTGTAACGTACCGAAACATTTCCCTGTTAGGGGGCATCTGATGTATGCAAAAGAAGAAGGAGGAGGAGACGGAGGAAGAAGAAAGCAGGAAAAGGAGGACTTGGAATGGAAAACAGGAAGCCTATGCTGGAAGTGAATGGCTGCATAGAAGAACCCCTGACTACATTTGCCTTGGAACTCAGGGCACTAACCAAGGAAGGCCCTCCAGGGATAACTATGTCTCTGTTAAGCCCTGAAAGAAGGATACAATTTATCTGTGGCAGGAGACTGAGGATTGTTTCCCACACAAAATGAACAGACTAGACTGAGGACCAAAAGTCAACTATGCTGATGTAGGAGGCTCGTCGGCATCTAGGAAGAGGCTAAGAGACCAAGATAAGAACATTCAGGCCATCTTTTTCCAAAGAGGTAAGAAATCCTCAGAACGGATGAACACACAAAGTCGCCCAGCAAAGGGAGGAGGGCTGGAATAAGTGTGGGGAAGTGATGGGGGAGCTCAGGAGGCTGTCGTGGTTTCCCAAGAGGTGGAAACAAAGCAATGAAGGGAAACCTGGAGGAACTGTAGATTCTTTAGTTCTGGAGCTCACTAGATGTAGAGGCGAAGGCAGAAACTGAATTAAGACCGACACTAACGCATTGACAGGGTCATCTGGATAGATATTGGATTACTCACTGAGGAGAAAGCAGAGGAGCGCATTCAGGAGATACACAGGTCACTACGGCATATGTCACACGTCTCCAGCTGATTCTGACTTCCCACCAGCATGCTAATTAAAGTGTCAAAATAGCAACCTCCCAGGAGCCCAGCTTTTCTCCTGTCAAGTGTTCCATTGATGGACATTGTGCCCAGGGTACCATCTACACCACTGGCCTCAGCTCATTTCCAGTTGCTCGATGGGACTTGATGTAAAATGTAGGTAGATAGATTCAGAAGGCCTTACCTTCCAACCAACATGGGAAATCAAAGCACTGGTGGATTAAGCGTGTCTGTCTGCCCAGATGCTCTACCCACCACATCAAAGGCATTTCGCACTTGCCATAGGGGACAGCTTCACAACCTTGGAAATAAGTTTGAAATGTATGAGCCCCTTGAAACCGCAGAATAGAGCTGAGTATGACTTGAATTATGGAAATATATTATATTCATCATGGGGGAAACCCAGAGCAAATTGTTGGAATTGGGGCTTTTTAACAAAAGGAATAAGAGACCACAACCAAAATTATTAGACAACAAAGAAGACTTTCCAGATCCTGGGATAGGAAACCATGTCTATATACATATATGGGTCTATAAAAAATGCTCACCCAGGCCATAACTTTTTACTAGTTTTCCCCACATTTAACAATGCCAGTCTCACCCCTTTGCACTTCCCTTCGGGAGTAATGGCTGCAAAATGATTGCTCAGAAACGAGAGTGCCCTGGACCAAAAGTAAGGTTGCCGTTCACATTAAGGAAGATCAGTCTACTGTTTTGAAGTAACACCGTAAGATTTTGTTGAAACAAAAGCTAATTGTTATCACTTATTTAAAACACAATACAGCTGATCACCTGTAATTTTGAATTTTGCTTTTAATCTGTCATGGCTTGGGGGGATAATAACTATATATTGGAATGCCAAGTAATTAGTCCTATCCAATCACAAAAAATAACCATTTATCTACACAGAAATTATTTTAATTTGTATAAGTGTTTTCTGAGAGCCATTTGGATGTTTATATGTTATTTCCATGTGTGATAAAACTTTGTAAAGATTTGCACCCTGGACCCAAGTATGATGTCAGGTTCTTCCTAACATGCCTATGATCAACTGTTCTATAGGTAGACAGTACCCATTCCTGGGGTCTGTATTCATTATCTCACGTGATCCTGAAAACACATTTCTACTATGGTTTTCTAGATAAGTTAATGAAGTCCATAGAAATTGGGCTCAGGTCACACAACTAGCAGGAAGAAAAGACAAGAAGCAAACCCAAGTGTGTCTCATTCCAAAGCCCTGCTTATCACCACATTATCTACTATGAGTTTGTGCCTTCCTGGGATGGGTGTGCAAATTCTCAAATTCATGAATCTATTTATTCCAAGTCGACATATGTGTACCTAATTAAAACTAACAGAGGGCTATGAAGCATAGTTCAGATGCCGAACAAGCAGAACCTGTGCCCTGTTTTCAATTCTGAGCACCCAAAAGAAAAGAAAATTAACACTGTGGTAGTTTGAAAGTTATTGGTCCACATAATCTCATACAGCATGGCACTATTAGGAGAGGTGGTTTTGTTGGAATGGGTACGGCCTTGGAGGGAGTGTGACACTGTGCCAGTGGGCTTTGAGGTTTCCCATGCTCAAGATACCACCAAGTGAGCCTTCAAGATGTAGGAGTGGGGCTGGAGAGATGGCTCAGAGGTTAAGAGCACTGGCTGCTCTTCCAGAGGTCTTGAGTTCAATTTCCAGCAACCACATGGTGGCTCACAACCATCTGTAATGAGATCTGGCACCCTGCTCTGGCTTGCGGACATACATGGAGGCAGAATGTTGTATACATAATAAATAAATCTTAAAAAAAAAGAGAGAGATGTAGGAGTGTCAGCTATCACCTGCCTGCACGCCACCATGCTCCTGCCTTGATAATGGACTGAACCTCTGAAACTGTAAGCCCCAACTAAATGCATTTCCTTTGTAAAAGTTGCCATAGTCATGGTGTCTCCTCAGAGCCATGAACACCCTAACAAGGACAAACACTGACGAAAATAGGGATCACATGGCTGTGAGCAAGGGTCTACAGAAACTGTGCTCGCTGTACAGTGTGCTCAGATCCTCAGTGCCTTTGTAAGTGCCTTGGTGGGCCACCTCTAATTCCATCATTCAAAGATAGATCGTGGAACCCCCAGAGCAAGCTAACAAGGTAGACTATACATATCAACAAGGTTTCTAGTCAAACAAGAGAAGCTGTATCAATGACTAAAGTAGATAGACATCAAGAAAGACTCCCAACATGAGCCTCTGACTGCTGCAAACAAGAATACACACACACATATTTATACACATACAAAGATTAAATATAGATTTGATATTTAACTAAATATAGAAAAAGATATATAGGTATATAGATATAAAGATTAAAATAAGTACCAGGTATGATGACACATGTATAGGTGATACCTGCCTATCATCTCAGGATTCAGTGGGTGGAGACAGGAGGATCAGGAATACATGCTATTCTGGACCACATAGCAAGCTTGATGCTAACGTGGGATACAGGAGACCATATCTACAAGACAAGACAAAACAGAGCACTCAGGATATACACATTTCAAGCAGTTATATTTATTTTGGTATTTTATACTTTAATAAATAGCAATCTATAATTGTGATATTTTCTATGATATTAGTTTTATAAAGTGTGTAAGTGGTACATTTAAAGGATTAGCTACCTCTCTAGACACACATAAACCTCCATTAAAGTCAGTTCAGACAGGTACAACTGTTAAATACCAAGCAAAGTACTGAATTTAGCACGTTTGCTTTAACCTCTCAGTCCTGAAACTGTGACTTTTCTTTCTTTTTTTTTTTTTTTTTTCAAGCTGAACGATCATTTTATTGTGCTCAGGCCAAGTTGATGACCATTGAACTGTGAGCCAAACACATTTGTTATTTTTCTCCCACTAAAAGTATATGTGTTTTGTTATACAGGAAAAATGATCTAATAGGTAAAAATGACTGCCAAAAAATTAAGAGTGCGATAGAGAATGTAAAAACTATTGTCTCCTGAATAGCAAAATCATTGCAATTTATATTTGTACAAAGGAGACACAAATTCCCAGGGAAAGGGTTGTTATGTATACAGTATTCTGTCTGCATGTATGCCTGTAGGAGAGGGTACCAGGTCTCATTATAGATGGTTGTGAGCTACCATATGGTTGCTGGGAATTGAACTCAGGAGCTCTGAAAAAACAACTAGTGCTCTTCACCTCTGAGCCATCTCTCCAGCCCCGAAACTGTGACTTTTAAAGGGGACATGCTACCCATGGGAAGCTGAAGTGACATCACCAGTCCTTTCAGACCATCTAGCCGTGAAGGGTGATACTAAGCCCTCTACCCATATTATCGCCTTCAGGTTTCCTGGGTCCCAGTGAAAAAGCCACCATTCTTTCTAGGGAAAAGAAAAGTTATGTAGGTACATGAGTGTAGTAATAGGAGCGGCGGGCTGCGTCCCGGCACCCGGCCACCCACATGGCTAGCTCTACCCGAAATAATTACACGGACACTGTGTTCATTTAATCA
>NC_022029.1:2752489-2763241 GCF_000317375.1 Microtus ochrogaster | reverse complement strand
CTGAGGCATCTGCTCCCGAGAGCAGAGCTGTGGAGTCTGACCTCACTTCCTCTTCCGCCCAGCATTCTGCTCCTCCCACCTACGTTCTAACCTATCAGGGCAAGCAGCTTCTTTATTTAATCAACCAATGACCTTCCTCCATCACATGAGGTCATTCAGTTGATAAGAAAGGGCCTTAGATTTAGCTTCTAGCAATTCTGATTCACTCTGCCTACAAGATTTGTGCCCCTGAAACTCAAAGCCACGGCATGCTCCTCAGAACATTTTATAAAGCTCAGAAACTTCTTGGAGATGCTGTTGAAAACTCCAGGTAGCAGAATGTCCATTTTTATGCCTGCCATGTGCTGGCAACACAATAAAAGTTAAATTCATTGGCATCTGTAATATAAGAACTAATGGATTTAGTATTCTCTGAAAATTATGGGTTTTTTTTTCCAAATGTCACCTTATGTTCCACACATATTTTCAAAAGGGAATGTTAAGGTTTTAAAGGAGGGCTAAACAAAATTGACAATATAGTTTTATCCAGGTACCAAAAAAAAAAAGAAAGAAAGAAAAGAAAAATAGACATATGCACAATCTCCTGCCTTATGGGTTACTCCGCCAGTTGAGCCGCGATAATAATTTACTATTCTAGAACCCAGTTATTCTTCCCACTTTGACATAACTGCCGTGTTATTTCACTCACATATTCTTCTGTTCATCCTAGTAGCCAGGGGCCATTTTTCATCCCGTTCATCTGCATCCGAAATTACAGGTTTTGATGCCACTGCCACAGCCTGTGTTTTAACTTTGAAATATATTGTAGCTAACTCTCTAGGATGGCTGGTCTAGTTCATGATTCAGTCTAACTGCAGCTGCGGTTTTCCAAAGGGCCTTCACCAACAAAATGCTGTTCTGTGTTTATACAGAGAAACTCCAGGAGCTCAAGTCTCCAGCTCACACTGAAAGGGTTTCAGCAAACTGTCTTGGGGCTCTTCCTCCTCTGGTCACAAAGGTCATCTGTGATCTTTACATCATTGAGCTTTGTTTCCATCCTTCATGGTTTTCAAACCCTAACAGCAAATTCAAAGAGAACAAATATGCTCTTTCTTTCATTCTCCTTGCTGCCTATAAGCTACCCAAACATGAAAATGAATCTTTCTGAGGACCTAGATAAGGGTGGGCATTGCCACCCTGCCCACCGTGACCCCCAAAAAAAACAGAGTGAGGGATGTCTTTAATGCTTGCAGAACACAGTTTATTCACCCATCAGGATTAAAGGAACTGCCCAACACAAGAGATGGCGGAAGCCTTCCAGCTAGAAAATGGTTGGAGATAATCAGTCATTATTTGTTGTCCGCAAGGCAAAAACCGTTAAATCATTTGCTTGGGGCCATGCAAGAGCACTCGTGAGTTAATTCTTTATGTCTTTCATTCACCAAACGTCCACTGAGCAGGCATTATACCCCAGACCCTGTCCAGGAGGGAAGAGATGAGGAGATAAGAATAAGATGCCCCTGCCTTGGGAAGAGCATAACCCAGTGGGCAGGGAGGCGGGTGTGCCACTCACTTTTCTATTGCCATGCTGAAACACTAGGACCAGAAGCAACTTACAAACCCAAGTGCATATTGGAGCTAATATTCTCAAAGGGGAAATCTATAAATGTTGGTGGGAGAAATGTGGGCAGCACGATTCCTGTGCATGGAACCCGGGTTTGAAATCTGAACTGGACAATAATGGAAACGATGATTTAAGTCGTAGGCATGCGTCCATTCATTTCTCTCTGTCCAGCTAGTGTGTGTGTCTCTGTGTGTGCGTGTGTGTGTGTGTGTGTGTGTGTGCGTATGCGTGTGTGTGTGTGTGTGTGTCTGCTTCAAGTGCCTGCTTTGACTTCTCCAGGAACAGGAAGCATACAAACAAGATCCAGACCAAAGGATAAAGTTTTGTGCAAAAATGGTGTATTCCTATTGACACATTTTAGGTCCCTGTTATTAATAGCTCCCTGCCTTTTAAAGGGAGGGAAACAAGGATTTATTCTGCACTTAGGCTATGTCAGTGACACATAAATTATTACTGCATTCCTCAGAACGTGTGTGGAAATACTCTGAGCAAAACCTCCCGGATTCATCGCTGCCTGAAATTCTCGGGATACATTTTTGACTTTGAACCGCAGCCTGCCACTGTATTCTTTACATTTCCTGGGTTTTTTCCCTTTTGTTATTCTGTACAACATAAATAATTAACCAGGTTGCACCCCGAATCGATCTGGATGACTCTAAGTTCTGGATTCTGTGGTTCCCAAAGTCTGCCCCATCTCTTATGCCAGCTTCTCGGGTCTCAACCTTCCTATTGCTGCAACCCTTCGGTACAGTTCCTCGAGCTGTAATGACCTTTAGCCATAAAATCGTTTCCTTGCTACTTCATAACTGCAGTTTTGCTACTCTTATGAATCATATTGTAAATATCTGATACGAAGGATATCTGATATATGACCCAAAAATGGGTTGCAACCCCCAGGTTGAGAATTCAGTTTACACCCAGCACTGGAAGCTTGGCAAGACAAGCTCAGCACTTCCTAAAATGCACCCGGTCAATTCCTCCAGTTTAAAGTCACACTCAAATTTTCATTATTTGGAACAGCAAGTGTGTGTCTGTGACCCAGAGGTAAACATGAACAAAATGCTGCTTTTACACATAAAGGAACAGCCTTCACCTTGAAGTCTCCTGGGAAATTTTACAAATACTTAAAAGGGGTGTAAAAGAATCTTTATCTATCCCCCCCAAGCCCTCATATGTACACACATGCATTACCAAGTGCAGGGATATGCGCCATAGCCACAGCTTACATGCCTCTAAGTAATACTGTATTGATTTATAGTTTGCACAAATTGCAATAAATGGCATTTTCTGTTATGTGGTGGGTAATAGATTGTTCTGGAGTGAATACAAGTCCATAATTCATTCAAGGTCTCTGCTGATGCTATAAACTAAGGCTCAAACCTAAGCAGTTAATCTATGGCAGTTGAATGCAAAGAATGAGTTTCAGGATGGTGTTCAATTTGGTGACTATTATTTTAGCTGAAGTTTAATTAACTCGACATATGTAAGAGGTAAAAGAAGTATTTTCAGGGCCCTTTGCCCTTTCTCCCACCTTCTTGAAGTCTTTTTTCTCTACCTGGCTTTCCAGAATGATCATTTCCTACTTCAATACCAGACTAGGAACAAAGCAAGGCTGTTTTCAGAGACTGCCGGCGCCACTCCTTTCTACTGCCGAGCCTAGGCTCGAGGGAAATAGGCTGGGCTGTGCTATGTGTCACATCCCCTCACGCCACACATCTATCAGAGGTGCAGTGGCCTAAGCAGCCTAAACTGAAGATGCCTGGGGAAAGGATAAAATGTTTTCAAAGACTCAGTATCCCTCACTGCCGCAAGGATCCTCTGGCTCCGCCCAACTACGTCAGTTTCCTGTGTCAAGCACAGGGATTCCCAGTCTCCTGGACAATATGCTGATTCTCCGAAAGGCAGAGATGAGCAAGCTCAAACTGTAAGGGACTCCACGGGAACAATGTCTTCACCCATCCATCAATCACAAAGCAAAGCTAAGCCCTTCCTAATGGATGATTCCCACTGCAGAGTGGAAGAGGAGAAACAGAACACCATGTGTCCTAGGAATTTTCTAACTTGACTGGTCTTCAGTGACCATCTCCTCTAACTTTTTCTCCTGAAGACATGACCAAGTGTGTGATGCCAGCCAATAACCAGAAAGGCATGAGCGGGTGGTGTCAGGGAAGTAGCATGAAGACACAAGAGAGCAGGTGGTATCAGCCAATCAGCAGAAAGACATGAGCAAGCAGGTGGTGTCAGTCAATACCCATGAAGACAGGAAGTAGTCAAGAACATTATTCATTAACTATGTAGGAGGGGCAAAATTGAATCAAGACTAAGTATAGAATAAAAATGTACTAGTCTTACTTTTCCTTATACAGATGAAAAATAAGCTATGTATTTGAAGAAATGATAAGAGGGCCAATTCACCAAGAAGAGCTAATAGTTACAAATATGCATTTACCCCTCAGAGCTGTGAGAGACATAAAGGAGAAAATGGCAAAACAAAACTGCAAACCAGTGTGACCCACAACTGTAACTGAGAAACATAATAATGTTCCTCTATCAAGAGACAGGGAACCATCAATGAAATGGAGTCAAATGATACCAAAATGGATGCAGTAGAAAAAGGGATTTCAAATTGCATGGAGCATTCATCCAAACAAATAATAATACCATTGGTTATTTAAAAAAATTCATGAGCTTATCAATAACACAAGTATATCCTTGAAAGTAAGCAGGGCTGTAGTGGTGTACACCTTTAATCCCAGCACTCAAGAGGCAGAGGCAGGCAGATCTCTGTGAGTTCGAGGCCAACCTGGTCTACAGAGCAAGTTTCAGGACAAGCTCCAAAGCTACAGAAAAACCCTGTCTCAAAAAACCAAAAAGAAAAAGAAAAATAAAAAAGTGAATGAATTGAATTTTGAATTCAGAAATATAACAAGACATTTAAATGTCTGAAATGTTTAGAAGCTGAACAAAAATGGAACCACAATGTATCAAAGTTTTCTTGCTACACCTGGAACAGTGCTAGGGAAGTTTGACAGCATAAAATAACAAGTTAGGAAGAAAAGCTCGTGAATAAACAGTACAGACTTCCACCATAGGAGAGTGAGAAGCAAGGGGGAATATAGGGGGACCAAACAACAACATGTTAATGTCATTGAAAATAGAAAATTGGTAAGGAAATGTGGAGGCCCAAAAATGTGAGCCTATTCCAACTTGTCTGAAGGACAGAGAATTTAAGGTTACTCAAGGTTGTTGGCAAGTGTAGATACACACCCTGACCTAGGGTGTGGTTACTTGGTGTTTCTGGACATTAAGATGGTCCATACAGGTAGATCCACTCCAACCTGACCAAAGATCAGAGAATTCAAGCTTACCTCTGCTCCTTCTTTTGAATTAGGAGCTTTGACCTAGGGAGTGACTGCCTTCAGGATTCTTGGTCTAGGGTGGATTAACTGACCAAACAGCAGAATGTTTTTCTCATGAATTAAAGGCTTGATATCTCAAAGTGTTGAAGCAAATAACTATTTTGGTTGTCCCTTGTATCATGTTAAAGCAGCCTTTTTCCCCTTTTTGTATTGGGATATAAAAGTATATGGAAAGTTAAACATGAGGCAGACTCAGGACTCACACAGAAGAAGAATTCAGCATTCAGTATTTGCTGAGTTGCCTTCCCACTACTATCCTGTGGCTCTACTAGTCTTTCTTATCTCTGTTCCTCCTACTTAACATTTTCTAATTCTCACGCTCCTACCATGGACCTTACAAACCCACCCGGCTAGGATTGCAACAGAAGTCACCCCAAAAAGGTGGCTCTCAACAAATGGTGCCCAAGGTGGGATGGCCCGTGACAAGGAAAAATAACTAAGTTCAAGGTTATTAGAAAAATCAGTAAGACTTATACATTTTGACCAAGATGAACAGGTTATAAAAAGAGTGAGCAAACATGCAAAAGGTCAACAAAGTGACAGAGATATACCATTAGAGACACTATGGCCATTGTGGTGGCATATTATGGCAATGCTATGCACATAAGTGCTTTAATTTAGGGAAGGGACCAGTTTTCAAACCCACAAATTACCAAAGCTCATTCAAGATAACAAATAGCATAGACCATCCCATAGGAAAAATTTAGTTGTTGTTTTGTTTAATCATCAAGAATGAAATTTCCAAGTCCAGGGGGGTTTTACGGTGAAACGTCCCAAGCTTGATCTCACAGTGTTTAAAGCAGAAAGGGCAGAATGTCTCTGTAAATAGAAGGACTGTTTTTCAATACCTTTCATGGGACTAACATCACTCTGATAATAAGAAGAAGTGAAAATGGTGCAAAAGAAATCTATGGCCTAAATTTAACATCCATTCATGAACTAAAAGAAAAAAATCTCAGCACTTAAGAACATAAGAAATTTATTTTATCAGACTCATAAAGTGTTGTTAGTTCTAGAACTGATGTCATACTTAATATACCAAGAGACACGTTGCTTTTCTTCTTAGATCAGAAACAAGACAAGGATTTTCATCTCACCACTTCTATGGATTTTGTACTGAAGGTCTTAACTAATGGGGTATTGTTCAAGGAACAAAAATGAATATATATATATATATATATATATATATATGGAAAAGGGAATTAAAATTGCTCCTATCCAATGATGAAATACAAACTAAACTTCCTGTTTAAATATAAAAAAGTATAAATAAAAAATCTCAATAAATATACTTTTTAAATATCCTGAAACAAAGAAGGGACTTTATCAATATTACAGATGACAGATCAACACTATTTCTGTAGATTAACAATACAAAATTAGAAAGTAAATTGTTTAAAATAGTATTTGCAATGAATGATTACAAAAATGAAATACTTGGGAGTAAATCTTATAAAACACCCTGAATCAGAATTTGTGCTGCCAACAAATCTTTGGTTGTGTAACATTCTCTAGGAGCCTGGTTCTCTTAGAGAAAATTGGCTCTCCCTCTCCCAGCAGCTAACAATGGCCAATAGTTCCTTGGTATGAGATGGAACTTCATTCTCAGCTCCTCTCTCTGTGCTGGCGTTTCACCTACTTGTGTGAACTCCATGTGTTCTGTCACAGCCTCTGTGAGTTCACACAAGGGCCACTGTACAGCTGCTCTGCTGTGTCCACATGACACGGTTTCCTTGTGGTCACCCACTACCTCTAGTTCTTACATTCTTTCTGCGCCTTCTTTGTGATGTAGCTTACGTGTTCATTAGGCCTGAGCGCTCAGTAGTTCACGGCCCCTGGACCAGTCGTGGGTCTCTGAGGCAATCTCCATCTACTGAGAACAGAAGCTTCTCTGGAGAGAAATGCATTAGCCTACGGGTATAGCATGTGTTTAGGAGTGTGCTTAGTATTGTGTGCATTTGGACGAATAACTTTAATAAGTTCTCCTCTAGGGTTGATGACCTGTCAATCCATAGTGCCTGGTGTGGATTTCATACTGTGAGGTGGGGCTTAAGTCCGTCAGAAAGTAGTCGGTGACTCCCATTAAGTTAGACTTAAAAATCGTCCTTTGGCCGGGCGGTGGTGGCGCACGCCTGTAATCCCAGCACTTGGGAGGCAGAGGTAGGCGGATCTCTGTGAGTTCGAGGCCAGCCTGGTCTACCAAGGGAGTTCCAGGACAGGCTCCAAAGCTACAGAGAAACCCTGTCTCGAAAAACCAAAAAAAAAAAAAATCGTCCTTTGCATTTTCACAGTTCTAAAAAATGGTAATTGTAAGCTTCTTACAGTGAGTCATATCTAAGATTGAGTCAGGCTGTGAAGGGTTTCCATCTGGGCAATTGAAGAAATACGAGAATAATGAGAAATAACAGAGAAAAGCAACTTGGATGGACAGGATAGAGTTTCAGTAGGATAAATCTAAGTAGAATTCTATAGCCAAAACAGTCAGGACAGGTAGTCAGTCAACAGAAGGAAGAAAGGTGCTGACACTCGAATCTGAATATTCAAATGTCCAATAAATATTTGAAAGAGGCCTCACTGTGTCAGACAGCATCAGGAAAATGCAACTCGAATCCACAGGTGATACCACTACACAATCATAGAATTTCTAACCAAGACAGACTTCACATGTCGAGAAATATGTTTGTCAACATGTAAAGAGTCAGAATTCCATCTTTTCCCATGGGAGGACATCGATATCTCCCACACTGGACACTTATTTGGCATTATCAGCTGCAGCGGGAATACTCACAGCCTGTGACTCAACCGTCTCGCTCTGAGGACATGGTTGTTTGATACCGATATACACGTGCTAGGATTGTTCCATGTGGCCCCTCCCACAGCCATGTTGTATCAGTTTCCCATTGATAATGTGGCGATGAACTTCACGGCTTATAGAAACACAGACAGACTTTCATATAGTCTTAGTTCTACATTTTAAAACATGTCTGTTGGGTAAAAAATTAGTAATAATAATCATGAGTCATCAGAGCTTTTGTCTCTCTGGAGAAGCCATGGGTGACTAATGTCCTTGCCATTTCTGGATACAAGGCACAACGGACAAAACACACCTTGTTTCCACCACATCCACTTCTCTGAGCTTGGCTCGCTTGCCTTCCTCTCATAGATATATGTGGGAAGAAATGAGAGAAATGGCCCTAAGTTAAAACACACAGCGATTAGCATGAGGACATCTTTGGAGAGCTGTCATCCTATCTATCACAGACTCCAGGAAGCTTCGAGACGGGTCAAAAACTGAGGCGAGACTGAATGAAATATAACTCCTGTCCTGGAGTACGACACAGCAATGAGAACAAAATACCACCAACTGTAGACAACATCATGAATGAATTGCAAACCCTAGGACACCTGACGGCAGTAAGAATGAATCATCACGGGGAGGTGCTTAGTCTTTCTGCAACCTGATATGCCCTGTGTTGTTGAAGCCTGCCCTTTTCTGAACAGAAATGGAGGAGGGGTGGATTAGGGGTGGAAACAGAGGGCAGGTGTGGGGGGGGGGGGTTTGGAAGAGAGGAGGGAGGGGTAACTGTGGCCAGGCTGTAAAATTAATTAGAGGGGAGGGGGGGGGGGGGGGGGGTTTGGAAGAGAGGAGGGAGGGGTAACTGTGGCCAGGCTGTAAAATTAATTAGTTAGTTCATTAATCAATTAAAAATAAAATAAAATGAAAATGGACAATCCTGATTATGCATAATATTTAAATGAATTCCACATCCTAAAACATTATAGAGCGATGAGCCGTCTCTGGTTACATGCAATCCCTGAACTAATAGTATAAGCATAAGACTGAGTGGAAACAGCCATCCGGAAACAAGATTACAGGCGTCCATCTGTATACAAGAAGAGACACAGATAATCTAGCGATGAAAGAGAAGATAGTTGTAATTCTCCCAGTAGGACCCACACCTAGTTAGGAACAGGAGGGGATTTGAAAGGAGCTCAATGGTACTTTATGCCTTGATCGGGGAGCTGATTCACAAACCCGTTCAATTGGAAATTTTCCCTCAAAGGCACATTCATCTGCTATATAGTTCATATCAGTGAAACTCATAATGTTTGGTTCTAAAGAACAAGGGTGCCCTGGGTACCTATAAGTATTCAGCGCCATGAGAAAAATATACCCTAGAACCAAGACAGGTTAAACCTGTAAGTGGAGTTGTCTAACTTGTTATATCATCTGTTCCATGTTATTTAACCTTTCCGTCCTCCGTTTCCTCCTCTGATGGGAGGGGGACAATAATCCTCCCTGCCTCTGCCCCACTGAACCATGTATGTCACGTGTGTGAAAACAATCGGAACACGAAGGGTGCCAAGATGCTGCTTCTCGGCCTCATGGTGAAATCTGGGCTCCGGCGGAGCAAAGGCGGCCACTGCACCAAAGAGAAACAATGACCTCAGAAGTTGTTCTTCTTCTGCCTTCCCAGTGCCATGTTTAAAGACATTTGCCAAGCACTCCACACCCTGGGTGATTGGTGAAGAAGTGGTTCTTTGTTCCTTTATAAACACTGCCTGTGTCTCCATCAAACTGCCAATTTCACTGAGAAAATCCTTTCTACAAAGGTGAGCGGCCTCTGACTGAGAGCTACCGTCCCCAGGGAAACGGCAAGAGCAGGGTGAAGGCTCAGCTGCCCACAAAGGCAAAGCAGCCTGGAGCACCTCCTCCGGGCTTCAAGATTTGTCTGAAGGCCAGACTTCCAAAAAGTCTCCTTTGCCCTCGGTGAGGCATAAGGAAGAAAGATGAACACAAACCCAGCTGCAAAGTGGAGTCTACAATATAAGAACATGACACACTTGAGATCTGGACTGAGGCTTGGGACTGAAAAGACCATTGAAGTCATGCTGGGCTCTTGAGTTTGTAGCACCCGTGGTGAGGTCACTGAGACCCACACACGGACTATTTTACGGTCATTTCCCAAGACTTTATAAGTCATGGTCACATTCCCCATTATCACCAGATTCTTAGTTTGATTATTTCTTACTCTCATTTTTTATGGCCACTAGCAACATTTTGATGTCATTTAAGTGTGTGTGTGTGTGTGTGTGTGTGTGTGTGTGTGTGCGCGCGCGCGCGTGCACACACATGTACACACAGGTTGTACATGCACCTGTATGCCCATGTGTGTGGAGGCCAGAAGTCAATCTCAGCTGTTATTCCACAGAAGTTGACCACCTTGTTGTGGAAATGGATCGCTTCTCATCCTGGGTCTTGCCAAGTAGGCTAGGCAGCTGTTCAGCAGGCCCTGAGAGCCCCCTGTCTCCACCTTTCTAGCTGTAGGGTTGCAAACGCTTGCCCCATGGCCACATTTTTTTTGACTCACTTTTTTTCTTTCTTTCTTTTTTTTTTATTTATTTTTTCTTGGAAAAAAATTCCGCCTCCTCCCATCCTCCCATTTCCCTCCCCTTCCTCCCACTAAACTCCCCCTCCCCCCACTCCTTTCCCCCTCCCTCTCCAGACCGAAGAGCAGTCAGGTGGAAAGTCTAAGGTCCTCCCCCCTCCGTCTAGGTCTAGGAAGGTGAGCATGCAAACTGGCTAGGCTCCCACAAAGCCAGAACATGAAGTAGGATCAAACCCCAGTGCCATTGTCTTTGGCTTCTCATCAGTCCTCATTGTTCAGAGAGTCCGGTTTTATCCCATGCTTTTTCAGTTCCAGTCCAGCTGGCCTTGGTGAGCTCCCA
>NC_022029.1:2723069-2752389 GCF_000317375.1 Microtus ochrogaster | reverse complement strand
GTCCGGTTTTATCCCATGCTTTTTCAGTTCCAGTCCAGCTGGCCTTGGTGAGCTCCCAATAGATCAGTCCCTCTGTCTCAGTGGGTTTGTGCACCCGTCACGGTCCTGACTTCCTTGCTCATGTTCTCCCTCCTTCTGCTCCTCATTGGGACCTTGGGAGCTTATTCCGGTGCTCCAATGTGGGTCACATTTTTAATGTGGGTTCTGGGGATCAAACCTAGGTACAAGTACTTTACCAAATAAGCCAATGTTATTTAACTTTTAACCAAGGTGTGGGCTACTTCTATTATAGTCTCCTTTCCTCTGGCTCATCTTACTGCTTTATGTGATGAATATATGCCTCTGTTAGGAACAGGGTTTCCTTCCCCATGCCTAGATAAACAAACACCCTGATGTTTGTTTGAGAAATGAGCATCTGCCTGCTGGCCACCAATCACGGGAAGCAACTGACTCCTTCCCACTTTTACTTAATAATTGAATTGACAATCTCTCATCACAAATGGTGTCAGATTCCATTTTTAATCTAATGATGTCTTTTTGTTAACCAATAGCATTCATTCGCCTCTGGCTCATTTTTCTCTTCCACGGGACAGAGCAATTTCCTCCTGGCCATCCAACGGTGGCTCTTTACCATGCATCCAGACTTCTGTTAGGCACTCAGTCAGTTGTTTGTAAACCAAGTACAGGAAAGAAATGCTGAAAGATCCCCAAAAATAACTGAGAAATTAATTATTGCTTTATCCTCATTTTACATCTAACAGAACTTGCTTCTCCAAAGGCCCAAGGAGTCATCCTATCTTGTGGGCATAAGATAGTAACTGAAAAGCTATGAGTGGCAGCCAGGCCACAATGTAAGGATGTATTTTTCACATTGCTTCATTTTGCTGTGGTGGTTGCTCTGTTTACTTCACCTCCTGTTCGAATTAAAAAAAAAAAAAAAAACCTAAGTTTCCAAAATGCAAGCCATTCCTCATACAATGTCCAAACTTAACTAGATTGAAAGGGAAAGATAAATCATGATCTCGGGCATGTATTCAAATCTGTAAACAAAACAGGGGGTGCCCCCTCTAGGAGCAGGGACACCACAGACTGGATGTCCATCCATGTGTGAAGAAACAGAGGTGCTAGTGATCGCTCTGTGGGCATGGCAGATTACTAACAGAGTCGCTCTTGCCAGAACTGGACTTGAACTTAGGCAGTTTGGATCCAAACTCCAGCTCCCTCTCAGGCAAACAAGCACAGCCCAGATGATCTTTGCAAAGAGCCTGGAGGGGCTGGATGCAGGCTGCCCTTTCCAAAGCGATTTAGCAATCGCAGGAAGAGAGAGATAGGGCTATTGCACAAAAGAAAACGCAGGCCAAGAAAAGTATTTTTAGGGAAGGAGAGTTTTCAGACCAGTTTTAGCCTGATGGGAAAGAGCTGCAGGAAGCGGAGAGATTAAAGATAGGAGGGATGGGGGTGGCAGTGGGTGGAAAGTCCCCTTGCCCCTGCCAGAGGGTTGTAATGCATACAATCCCAAAGATGGGTAGACAGACTCAACGTTGAAAGGAGATAAGATTCGGAAACAAGGACAAGGAACAAGCAGAACACGGGTGAAGATAAAAATAAATTTTGAATCAGAGCAACGGGAGGTTGAGAGTTCACCGTATATGGCTTCAAGGATCTCTGTGAAATAGGAGGTAATTTCATCTCTTGAGGGAAGGGAAGCACAGGCCTTGGCTGAACCGTGTAAAAATGCCTTAGAACACCTGTTCTCGGGGCCCAAGCAGGAACGCAGAAATCAGTGCAAGGCTGGCTGAAGCTGCGGTTCGGGTCCAGTGTGACTGTGCTTCCTTAAGCAGGGCCCTGAGAAAAGGGGGCTTGGGATTTGACACTTTATTCTCCTCCGTAATTACTGCTTGATACAGGGAGTTTATTAAAGCTCTCTTGCTTCATTTCCCCTATAAAACAAGTTAATAATCCTTGCCCCCTTCCTATCCCATAGGACTTCAACGAGCATTAATTAATATCTTCAAAGTGTCCCGAGCGCCTTGGGAAAGGGCTCTGTAAGGACTTCTTTTCATCGCACTTCGTATTCTTGCAATTGCATTTCCCCGCCCTCTGCGGAGTGCGGCGAAGGAGTGGAAACACGCTCCTGCCAGCTTCCTTGCTTGACTCCAAACTGAGTCCGTGAAGCTGTGGAAACTGCCATCCGATAATTGCAGAACACCTCGGGCACATAAAGAAGGAACAACAGTGTTCTGCGGGGGTCGTCACACCGAAAAGAAATATCATCAAAAGTTCAACCACAAGCACAAGTTGGGATCTTTTTAGGGGGCATTGCTACGTCCAATGCAAAGAACCAAACAAGGCTTTCCCAAATGGCCCTCTACCCTAAAATGCCAATGACCTGGCAGGAAAAGCCAGGGTTCCTAGGAAAAATCACAAGCCACAAGCACTGAACACTTAGGGCTTAATATAAAATGTCTCAATATGAGGACATCTACTGCACTACAAAATTTCTTCTGACTTCGCCTTTTTAACTCCTAAATCCTTAACTTATTTCTTCTCTGTTACTATTCGCAAATCTTTTGGTCACCTATGCGTGTAGACGCTGTAGCTCAAGACGATGCACTTAGCCTCCACCTGGACACGCATACACTCTCTGTTCGGTATCTAGGAGGCTGTCGCCCTCTTATTTAAATCTCTTGATGACCAGACAAGTATGGCTAGAAGTCTATACCCTCTCCCAACTTCCTGTATTGAAATTATTTATTTGCATCAGGATATGGCAAGCAAGCGGTATTATTTGGTACTGGAGCATTTTCTGACCCTGATCTGAATGGCCTTCTGTCAAAATCTAGTTAGCCCACGAGGCGAGTTGATGAAGCCATCAGGATTCTCCCGAGGGGGAGCAGTTACTTTTACAGATTCATTTCTGATAAGGGAGTGGCTGCTCATTATAGGACCCACTTGCCTATGATTAAATGGGAATGAAGTTCTTACACGCCATAAGTTTTTGCCAAAGTTGTCCTCTTTCAGATTGACTGGAGCTGTGACAGGTAACAGTGGACTGTCTTGATACAGGGTGGAAATTAGAAGCTAGCAGTTTCCGCAGGCTGTGTAAGCCAGGCTGCTCACTAGTTTATTGTTTGATGTTACCCCAGGACCCCATAATGTAGTAAAGCTATAGTTAGCTGACTGTGTAAAGGAAGACGGGAGAAGTGAAGTCCTGCTGTATAGAACAAAGGAGATTTCTTGAGGATGATGTCACAGGACCTACTGTACTGAAGTCTCAGGCCATGCATTCAAAGGACCACGATTTAGATTTTGTGAAGTGAGGCTGGTCTTGGAGCCCTGAAACCATGTGGAGAAACCTCAAAAAATTCTTGTGGCCACTCCACATCTAGAAACTTCTGGAAGATTGCATGTGCGGCTCTGCGGCATGTTCAAAATTACTTTTACAGTTCCTCAAATTTGTATTACCTAAAACTATCAAAACCCCAATGTTCTTTGTGTTTTCCATGTGAGTTCTTATGTCATTCGCTTGAGACCAGGCCTGAAATCACTTTTACCCTGGTGGAAATCACGCGCAGTAGTTTTTCCCCCAAACAACTTCACAAAAATAATACCACCATCAGTATCCAAGAAGTCTGTCCCAGGATAGAGAGAGGACAGAGATGTGAGGGTAACATTTGGGAGTTAAGAGAGGTACAATATAAAACACAATGCAAGCAATCAAAGAAGCAGAGTGCAGACACCTCCCAGACAAAGAGCAATGGATGTCCCAGTCACCTATGGTAGCAACTTGTATACTTAGGACGGTGACATTCTCTTCTAGAACCTTGCCTATTTCCCAGATGGAGAAATGTCCACACCTCCTCCCTTCCAATCTGATCAGGTCTCTGGGACTAAATGGCCAGTCATTCACAACAGAAATGACACTACATGATTTTTGAGACCAGGCCACCCAAAAGCCTCCCACACTGACCTTGTTCTTGCTCACCCTGAGGAAGCCTGAGAGCGAGGTGACCTACTGCATCGAACCTCTCTTCCACATTTTATACACATCCAATTCTCCTGTTTTGTTTTTCAATGATCTACTGGTCTCCCTGTTTTAATAACTGCTGCTTAGTGAAATGTCTAATACCTGATATGGGGAAATATCTTCCTCAAACCAACCACCTCCAACACTTTATTGTACAAAGTGGTCATTAAAATTAAGAACATAAAATTTCTGTTCAACAAGGAGTCAGTTCAAGAGAACCATTTTCCTTCCAGCATTGATTGTAGAAATAACAGTGAATTCTATATACATTGAGAATGAGGAGGTCAGGTCAGCAAGTGTTCTTACCACATAAAGCATGTGAGTTTTTATATATATATCTACATAAAAACATCATGCTACATTCCATAAACATATACTCTATCAGTTTAAATTAGCTGACATTTAAGCCATTAAAAGTTAACATCTTATGAATGTGTAAATGTCGAAGTACCAAGTGCCTAAGGTGGTTGCAGCAAGGTTGCGTCTTTTAGGTTGGAGTCTAATTCATTATACACACTTTTACACACATTTTCTTAGAGACTTTACCAGATGATAAGTGTTGGGAATTTCAATAACTTTTTTCTAAATAACGAGTGATTTTTTTTTTCTTTTGGCAATCTACAAACAAAACCACCCTTCTTTCCTTGTTATTGGAGCCATCTGCATTGCCATGTATTCTGATTGTCTATAGATCACAGCAAGAATCTGGTTTTCCTGTTATGATCTATTTTTTGTCTACCTGGCCAAACGCTATATCTCTTTACATTATATAGATGTATTCTATGAGAAGAACCCCCTTGTTATTCTTATTTTTCAGAATTGTATTAGCTATTTTCACCTATTTAATGTCCTGGGTAATTTTAGAGATATTTGCCTTCAAAGGTTGGAATTGCATTAAATTGCATTAAGCCAGTACACTAATCTGGAGATTATATAGGGGACATAAAAAATTCTCAGTTAAGCTCAAAATACTACCCAGGCAGGCAGGCAAGGCTGGGAAGATGGCCTGGGCTTCTCAGTGCCTTTAGACAGAGAAACTTGATGCTCACTCTCTGCTTCAGCTACTTCTTGTACAATTGACAGGTGGCATCATAGATCCTAGCTGGAGCTCACCCTGGCTCCGAGCAGCCTAGAGGGCTCAGTGTTTTATCCCCTGCCTTTGAGCCTCAGTGTGCTGCGGCCTTCGGACTGTCTCCCAGTTATGAACTCTGCCCTAGCATACCGTCATCATCATCTTAATCAAAGCAGCTGTGATTACCCACAAGCGATCTTCAATAAGCTGGGGCCTGTTGAAGTTCTCTCGTGGAAAGAAGAGGTGGAGGGAATCATTAGGCCCTTAGCGGACTCTCCAGAGATTACCACCCTCTTGTGCCCCCTTCCAGCTGTATGTAATTCTGGCCCATTGCACACGGTCTTAAGATGTACCAAAGAATGCATAGACAGTGGAAGGTTAACTGAAGGGGGTCTTCCTTCTATGCAATTATGAGGACATCAGCTTCCACTCTGGAGTTGGGTTGTTTTGATGATGTGGCTATACAGGGGTCACCAAAACTCCTATAACTGATTTTCTTTTCTTTTCTTCTTTTCTTTTTTTTCTTTTCTTTTCTTTTTTTTTTTTTTTTTTTTTTTAGGCTCTACTATGGCCTGAGAACGGATGTGAGATTTTTGCAGCAACCAACCCAGGACCACTGACCCTCCAGCACACAGAGCGTGCTGGCAAAACAATCATTCCAGACAAGATCTTTTTCTCTTCCCATCTCTTTCTTCTGCCTTCCACTTCTCCTTTGTTCTTTTGAGTTAGCATTCTGGGATGTTTAATAAACAATACCATTCCCAGCAGCTATAAAGCAAGAAAAATTCAGTTAGGATTATAATCACAATTTCAATTATTTACACATGTTAGAAAATATTGCCATTGGGTGCCCCGAGTTATTTACTCTGGTGTTTCCTTCTGTTTCGAAGTGTTAAAATATTCTCCCTATTCATTACAAACCGATTGTTTTTAACATGATTCTTCCCCTCCTCGCGCCGTGTCTGAAACCCAATTTACAGCCTGCTAAAGGCCTCATAAGTTTTTTATGGATTATTTCCTGGGGTCACATTAATCTGGCTCCTTGTTACTCTACACTAATTTCACTTGGCCACAGTAAAGTAACAAGATTCGATCTCTTGGGAATTAATCTATAGAGACCTCTTAATGAGGCAAAGCCAGAATGGAATGCAGCTACTGTATTTAATTCCCCAAAGCACAGCAGAGAAGAGGCTTCCTGCCCATCCCTGTACAGTATTCCCAGGGAAGGGTCTGGGAAAGAGTGGTGGCCCAGTAACACAGGGAGAAAAGCCCAGCTGGGCACAGCAAGCCTCGGTTTCCCGCTGCCTTTGTCTTAACAGAAGTCAGAATCACCATCTATGCAAACTCAGAAAGAGAGAGTGCTAAACTCTGATGGGTATAGTGCTACATGGCGATAAAGGCAGGCATAGGGAGAAGGATTAGGAGCCTGAGGCCAGCCTGGACTAGAGTGAGCTGGAGTGGAAGTAGGGATTATATGTGGCACCTTGAATTTCAGGCTAGCCTGGGTTATACAGTCATTCTGGGCCAGGCTGGACTACAGAGTGAGACCCAGTCCCCACAACAAAATAAACCAAAAAACAAACAAACAAAACCAGCAAAGCAGATATAGGAGAGTATCGGCTACACAGGGAAGAGAAAGAATCTCTTTGCTTTATTTTGACCCCCAGAACTTGACCTTCATTACGGAGTGCAGCTTCACGAGCCCCGAGCCGTGTCTCCTAACCTACCCAAGCATGTGCCCTCAGTGAGAGTCTTAGCGAAAAGAAGAGTTCAGTTCCTGGCTCCCCATCTTCCCATGTGTTCTCTGTGCTTCTTAAACTTCCTCTTCCAAGAAGCAAAAGCAGCAAAGTCCTCAACAGTTTGGGAGAAGCTAAGTTGAAAAGCTCACACAAACTTGAATATGAGACATTCATAAATACACCTCTCAAACTGTGAATTAAGACCACCTCAGGAGCAAGTGAGGTTCCATCAGTAAAAGTGTCTGCTGGCAAGGCCGATGATCTGTGCTCAAGACCAGGAACTCTTGTGATGCAAGGATACAGTCAACTCTTGCCAGTGGTTCTCTGACCTCTGCTAGGACACCATGGCACGTACTTTCGTGTACATTCATACAAATGCACAGCCACACACATACAAATGATAATTGTAAAAAGAAATCACTTGCAATTGTTATAATTATTCCAGAGAATGATTTGGAACCTGGGGGAAAGCATAGAAAGAGAATACATATTTAAAGAATATGGAAAGAATGCACGTTCAGCCATTGCATGGTGGCAGGACACAACCATTCACATAGGGGAGCGATTGTGAGCAATCTGTTCCCATTTTATCTGAGCATATCTTTGTCATTTAGCAATGATTGATGACTGTAAACACATTAAAGAATGGCTTGCTTTTCTGCAATGGACTTTATGTATTATCTTACTGAATGTTCTCATGGGTCAGGTGAGGTAGCTGGTAGTGCTATCTCTACTTCACAAGAAAGGAACCTAAAGCTGGAGAGGTTATAGCATTTCCAAGTAACTTGGAAACTAGGATAATAAACCCAATCTCGCTTTGTCCCCAGGAAAGAACAGATAACTCTTAGGTGGAGGGATTGGGTCCACAGATTAGCTCTCAGGACCAGTGTGGATGTTGTCGGTGGTGGAAACATCGTCTCCATTATTGGAATGGCCATGAGTAAGGGTTTACGTCTCTCCTACTTTTTTTTCTCGTGTTTTAGGGAGAGTGGATAACTTGCTTACAGAATGTAGGATAAGAAGCTGAACATACTGTATTCAGATCATTTCTCCGTCCTCTCTAATGTCAGGGCTCCCATATGAGAAAGACCTGCACTTTTCCCACCTGGGTGGCAACAGACAGTGCAATGGACATACACTCTACCTGTGCAAGGCTGAAGTGTCAACAAACTCTCCTTACCCAATCAAAGAATGCGATCTGCTCCAGTCTATCAGTAAGAGAGTTGACATAATCCACTAAATTCTGTCTATTCTACTTGATCTGAGGTTCCAATTGGAAAAGCAAAGAAGAGCAGTTATATATTCATATATATCCCCTGACCAAAAACCAAAAAACTCACCCCAAGTGAATTATATATAAATACAAAACATCACCAAGAAACTGTTCTCATTTACCTAGACCAGAGAAAACTAGAAATCACCAAGTGTTGACGTTACTAAGGAACCAGTATAGAGCCTTAGCTGTCATATCAGAACATAGTTTTATTTTATCTATTACAAAGACACAGAGTGGAGAAAATACAGTCTTCCTAGACGAAATGAAGGATGGTTCTGTCGCATGGTGTAGAGATGAGCAGTCTTCAGGTAAGATCGGGTGGGCTCGGAACGGTACCATAGTCATGATGAGAATCTTTCATGTATTCAAGACTTCATGGAACAAAAATGAAGAGAGCGAGCAAGGGACTTTGATGAAGACCATGCACACCAGATGCTCTGGTGGGGAGAAGGTCTGGGGGTAGCACAGCAGAGGGCACGCTGAGCAATAGTGGACAACTAGAAACGCAATAAACCCTCAGGTGATGCTGTAGGCCTGAGCTTACACTGTGAGCCTACAGCTGGTCAAGTGGCCAGCTGTCACCAGTTCAGCTAGCAGTCCTAACCAATGGGCTCTGACACCAGAGCCTTCATTCATCGCCCTCTTTAATTTGTCGGATTCATTACTTGAAATATTCTCATCTCCCTTTCATTTAGACTTGCATGCCAATATACTTTCAGTACAAAAATTAATTAAAGGAAATTGAGTTCAGTGATTAGGCGTTGCTCCCGACACATGCTCTTGAGTGGTAAAGTGATGTGAGGAAAAATCAATAAGGAATTTCTCCCTCCTTTGTCTTCCTTTGTCTCGCTCTGAATATGCAGAACTGAAGTAAAAAGTAGGGGGGGGACCTCTTTAGGGCATCAAGGGACAAAAGTTTTTCAGCTGAAAGGAGATCTGCGTTTGCTAGAGAGAGCGAGCGCTGGGATTCTGGCATGACCAATTGTCCTATAACTCTCTCTAAAAGTACAGTAGAAATGAAGGCCTTAATGCAAAGCCTCCGAGGCAGGGAAAAAGCAATAGAAAATCACAAGTGGCTTGTGTTTGCTCATAAAAGAAGAATTGTATACAGGACATGTTGGGGCAAAATTCAGCCTCATCAACAGAAAAAGAAAGAAAAGTCAAAATGAGATTACAGTTTTACCTATCAAATCACTGAGAGCATTTTTAAATGGATAATAACCTCATTTCCATACACAACAAAGAAGGGAGCATCGCTGTGTCAGAGGAAGATCCATGTCCCTAAGAAAGTCTGTGAATCCCTCCGCTGAGACACTCTGAAATAAAGAGTCTAGAAGATGAGTCAAATCAGAACACGGGGGGGGGGGACCCCAAATTCAAATAAACAGAGAGAATGAAGATGTAGCAAGCTCCAGAGGAGACAGAGGTGGCATTGGAGGCAAACCTCAAAAGCCAGGGATGTGAGGAAAGGCAGGCTTAGAATAAACAGCCCTCAAAAAGTGTGCTTGCTCCAAGGCAAAAGGAAGTAGTAACAGGGACCAGATTGAACTTCTCATCTCAAACAATTAAAAATCTGGGCAAAATATCATGAAACAACAGTTGTCGGGAATTGGACAACTGGCATAGTAGAATAATCAGTTCTGAGAGAAGAGAAATAAACAAGTGACCCAACTTAGTAAGTCAAAAGTGTTTCCAGACCACGAGGCAGGAAGGAGGGTCCCAAAGACAACTTTGCTCTCTCCCTGAATTGAGGGGGTGAAGCTCTGCTTTCTGAGTCCAAGGTGGATCCAATTGGAATGACAGAAAAGTGTCTTTGTGCTGTCAGAGAGTTAGCCCAGAGTCCTTTGCTAACTTGGAGTGTTACATGCATATGGGGACACTAAGACCAGAGAAAGAAGAAAGAGAAAAGATTTCACAGACGAATCTCCAGGGAAACGGCAGATGCTGCTTCCCTCATCAGCCAGAATACACAGACGTGTGGAGCTGATCTTCAGAAGAGCTGGGGGAGGGGACAACAACCTGCCAAGGACAAGCCCATGCACAGATAGAAGTGTCCAACAGAGAATAAGTACAGAATTCCTTAAAAGGAACATTATAAATTGGCTGGAGGAGCCAGCCAGTCCACAGAGCCCTTGATGTGCTAAGATGAGGTTGTATCCCTAATACTCACAGAAAAGCAGGACATGGATACGCACCCCTGTAATCCCAGCCTGCCTAAATCAATGATTCCCCAGCTTCCGTGAGAAACCCTGTCTCAAAAAGTAAGATGGAGAGCAACCGAGAAGACCACTAGACATCATTTTCTGGCCTCCATATTCACACACAAGGAATTTTTAATAAAAATATCAAAAATTAAAAAGTATGAAGTTCATAGAATCTGTTTCAAATCAAAACTACAGACACGCAAAGAAACGAGAAAGTGTGATCACTAAGGGGGAAATGGTAGTCATTAGAAGATCGAGAAATAACACCCATGACAGAATGACCAGGCAAGGATGCTGGCCATGTGTGATAAGTGTTTAATTTAGGTTTAGGGAAGTAGTGAAAATGTAAACATGAATATCATGGAGAGATATAACTCACACATTAAAAAATTAGAAAACACAATGCTGTAGATGAAAAATACATATGGTTAATATGAGTAACACACTACATACAGTAGAAATAGTGGGCACAGGCATGGTGATAGGACTCTCAAGCATCAGAGAGAAGATACAGGATCAAAAAGAGAAGCAGAGTCGGGGAAGTGTGGAGTAATGTTATGTGAACTAATAGTAGTGCTTATAACTGGAGTTACATAAAAAGGGAGGAACTATAGAATGATCTGAGGAAAAAATATTAGCTGGAGATTTTCAAAATTTGAAAAAAAATACAAAGTCTTATATTCATATAACCTCCAAGAAAAAGAAGTAAAATCACATCAAACAAATATTAACAAAGCCTGTGAACACAAACAACAGAAAGAAACATCATAAAAGCATCAAATTATAGAAAGAAGACAAAGAGTTACCACAAGCAAGACAATCCTAAGGACAGTGAAGGTTTATCTTTAAAGTACTGAAAGGGGCATTGTCAGCTGAGATCGATAATCAATAAAAATACCTTTCAAAATGAAAGTGAAATAACGGTTTCTAAGCAACAATTTAAAAAAAAAAGAAAAATAATAAATGAACAGTCCTAGTGTCGATGTACTTTATTTTTTTATTTTTATTTTTTTTTTTTTTGGCTTTTTTGAGACAGGGTTTCGCTGTGGCTTTGGAGCCTGTCCTGGAACTAGCTCTGTAGACCAGGCTGGTCTCGAACTCACAGAGATCCACCTGCCTCTGCCTCCCGAGTGCTGGGATTAAAGGCGTGCGCCACCAACGCCCGGCTGTCGATGTACTTTAATCCCAGAACTTGAAAGATCAAGGCAAAAGGGGTTCAAGTTGGGGGACTGCCTGGGCTATAAAGGAAGACCTTGTCTCAAAAAAAAAATTTTTTTGTTAGCACAAATGTGAAACAGTAAAAGAGTAAACAGACTGAACTGGGGAGGAAAGGGCTGCAGTTATCAGCTCTTCGGGGAAGGGTCCCCTCTGAGAAGACACTTGACTAGCATTGAATGAGCTGATTTCGGAGTTACCTGGGTGAAAATGATCTTGAGAGCGTGGGAAGCAAGCACAGAAGAGGGCAGGCAGGGCCATGGTGAGCGTATTCAGGGTACAACCAGAAGTCCAGTGTGGTTACAGGAGAACAAAGGAGAGAATCATCGCCAAGGAAGGGGAGGACAGAGAACAAGTTCACACAGACCACCTTGTAAGTATCATTTCTAGTCTAACCATCCAAGGGAGAGATTATGGGCTTAGAGCACACTGGTAAATATGAGAGACCCAAAGCCCTGAGAATAGCCACATCTTAACCCCAGGTCCTTTGAAAATGTCACTTTACTGTACAAAGTAACTTTTCCACCGTGAATCAATTAAAAGTCTAGAGGTGGAGAGATGACCCTGGCTGGGTCCAGCCACCTCATGGGTCTTTAAGTCTCCTTCCCAGCCATGGTCATGGGGAGTCATGACTAAAGAGAAAGTTCAGAATGGTGAAGGGTTGTTGGCTTCTGAAAGGAGGAAAAAGTACAAGGAGCTAGACAGTGAGCAAAGTCTCAGAGGAGGCAGATGCCCCCAGAGCCTCCAGAAGGGGACAGTCTGGCAGCACTACCTGTGGTCTTTAAGCAGCTCTCTGCCCCTCGACTTTTAGTTGAATCCCTCCTGAAAAGTTACTTTGCAAAGTAAAGCGGCACATCCAAAGGACCTGGATTCAGATGTGGCTATCCTGGGCATTATAAGCAGTCGTGGAAATTTGCACAGAAGGAATGGATAAAAGCAGGCTCTGAAAGCAGGTGGAGGCCATCTTCTTTGTACAGAGGTCAACTCTGGGATTTTAACCTTGTTTGAAAGTAGGAGCCTTCATCATCCTTACAAACATAGAAGCACAAACCATTTACCAAAATGCAAAACGCATGGCTGAAGCAGACGTGTGAAACCTCAGCTCAGTGAGTATGGACAGACTGAGCCCCAGCAGTGATAGGTGTAATCCCTGAGGAGGGAGTCACCTTAGCACCAATTTCGGTACGGAAGGAATAGGCTCACTAGAGACAATCTCCGCAGATGCAGAAATCGCTAGTTGCCTCCCCTGAGCGCATTCCAGGTTTAAGCTGAGGACCCTTCTGCAGTGGCATGCAACAAAGCGTGTGAAGTGGGTACCCAGCACCAGTGTTGGTCTGTCATCTCCAGAAACTCTTCTTCGCAACTGGGAAGATTGTCAAGACCACCCTTGAGTCCCAGCCTCCTACACCAATGTTTCCAGAACCCTGAAGTCACTTTTAATCATCTCAATGAGATCAGTCGATCTTCTGCGTGCCCCCATGGATGAAAGTCATGGCATAACAATCGTGGTGACTGTGTCCCCACACTCTCTCAGCATCTGGCCTACATCTGGGCCCCCTCGGAAGGGTGTCGCTGATCGCTAGAATTCTTTTCTTCTTCTTGGAACTGCGTTCTCTGTAGAGCCCATAAGCCCCCAGCAGCTTCTGTCGTTGCTGCTCTTGTGGAAACAGGTTTCTTTTGCTGATAACAGGATAGCAAGGAGAGCCAAAAGAAACCACACTCTCTTTTAAATGGGCTCTATAGAATGTGACCAAAATAGCAGGGGTCTTGACTTTATTCCATGGAGAATCTGCCAATCCCTGTCCTTAGAGAAAGTTGCCCAGGGTAACCGTAACTGCTGGCAACCTGGAAGGACTACCCACAATCTATAGCCTGACAGCATCACTTCGAAGAAGGTTGCATTGTCTCCATTGTAAAAGTCAAAAGATTAAGACCTGAATAGCTAAAGCAACTTCCCGACGTTCTCAAAGCAGCCAGGATTCAAACCCAGGTCTCTCTGATTCCATCACTTAGAAGTACTCCAGATCCTAATCTGTCCTCTCTCTCACTCTTCTCCCTCCCCTCTCCCACCCTCATAATTTTAAGCACTTCATCTTAAATGTAAGCTTGAATCGTGTGCATCCTATACTAAAAATTGGGTATACTATATCAAAAAAGACACCCACTATCAGCCTCTGACCTCCACCTGTACATACGTGAACCCCCACATATGAGAACACACACAGAACACACACACAGACACACACACACACACTGCATGTACATATTAAAATGAAACAATAGAGAGTCCTTTTCAAATACTGTGGGCTTCATCCATTTTTTCCAGAAAACCACTCAGCATGTATTTGCTACCTAGAGCTGTGGGTTACAGGAAGAATAAAGCAAACTAAAACTAAACCACTCATATTTAACTCCAGGCTCACTTCTACTGTACAAAGACATTTGAGTTTTTATAAACCTGGATGCTTCCTTGGTTTTCCAGACCCACTGTACACCTAGCACTTTGGCTAGTCATTCTTCCTATGTGACTTCTACTGACAGACATCATTCCACCATGGTCAGTGATCTAGCCACGCATCCTATAGGCAGTAGAGTATAAGAGTAAAAGCATGTGATTTGGTGTTGGAGGACAACCGTGAGTTCCGATTCCAGTAAGGCTATTCATAGTCACCACACCCATCAGGAAGCCCCAGCTTTCTACAATTCCATGTTCCCATTCTTAAAGTGCGAATAATAGTATTTCCATGGTTCTAAAAATGACAGTGAAGCCCAGTGGTAGTGGTATGTGTCTTTAATCCCAGCATGGTGGCACACAGCAGTAAACAAATTACAACATTGTTCAGAACATGAGCAGAACAGGACCCTTCACTCGCTCTCTGAGTTTCCAGACAGATCACAATAATATGCCTCTGGACAGAACATTTCCACCCAACATAGAGAGGCTATTGTGTCATTAGCATATCCGAGGTGCCTTGTGCAGGTATAGACTCTTACCAGTCATGACCTGTTGGCCTGGGGCTCCTCCTGTCCTGGTTTCCTTCCTTCGATCTCATAAGTTCCTTCAAAAAGAGCTTTAAGAACGATCCATAAAGGTTTGTGAGAATCAAAAATGAAAATACGGGGATTTTTATCTACATTTTATCTATTATATATATTAGATAGGGAGATACATAGATACATAGGTAGGTAGGTAGGTAGGTAGGTAGGTAGGTAGGTAGGTAGGTAGGTAGGTAGGTACATACATACATGGATGGATAGATCGATACATAGTACATAGATGCATAGATAGATACAAAGATAGATGGATACATAGATAGATACATAGATAGATGAATACATAGATAGATGGATACATAGATAGATACATAGATGGATACATAGATAGATACATAGATAGCTGGATACATAGATAGATACATAGATAAATACATAGATAGATAGATGATAGATAGATAGATAGATAGATAGATAGATAGATAGATAGATAGGCACATAGTTGCCAATCTCTTAGATATCTTTCTCACCGCTGTATCAGAATACATTACAAAATCTAACAGAGAAAGGATTTGTTTTAGCTCACGGTTTCAGGGCAGGGATGACAGTATGGCAGTGTGCAAGAAAAGCATCTTCATGGCAATGCCGCACCTTTACAGACCTCCTTAAGTCTTGCCCATCCTCTGTGTCAGTGTTTAAGCATTTCCTTAGGGGAATCTTCTCCCACCTCTCACCTCTTACACCGGTCCATATATTTTTTAAAAAAAGCCTTAATAGAAATCCTGTAATGATTATCGTATATAAAGCCGTGTAACTTGTGTGCCATCATTTCTTTTGTGTGTTTCCCCCAGTAGACTACAATATGTGTGACCATTTGGATGCTAAGCACAAGGCCCTAGGCATTTCTGCAGCAAGCCCAGAACCTAGAAGGTCCTCAAGGAATAGCTTATTAATAACAAAAAAATATCAAGAAGTAATCCTAAAGAAAGAATGAATGAAAGGTGTGCTTTTACAAATCACTTCATCTTCAAGCCTGATTTTGACCCTGTAATTTAAAGGTAGAGAAGTGTGGTAGAAAGGAACGAGAGTGAAGATGAGATGTTATCCATTCTGGCATGCTTTGGCTCCAGAGTGAGAAAAAAAAAACAAGCTTTAAGGATAATAAGAGATCCAAAAAGAAACTCATGTGCAGATCTCCCAAATACACGCTTCCCCCATAAATAGATCAAACAAACATGCACAGTCTGCCAGGTTCACCACCCAGTGGCCCAGCGGCCCAGCTACCCAGCTCTGTGGATGGAAGAGCCATGCCCATGTCCTGGGGAAGGAGAAATCTGCTTGTTTACACTCAGCTATGCACAGCTCACACGATCTTTCCAGATCTTTCCAGAGACGATTCCGGCAGCACGTTGAGAGATTCCAAGTCATAGGCTGGACCTTCAAGTTCACCTTCATTCCCCTCATTGCAGGACCAGCCAAGCTTTTAGAGAGGGAGCTATAGGCGCAGATGTATACGTTTTTCTTTAATTGCCTGAAGGAGTCCGTCCCTCTCTACCACCCTCCTCCTGGAGCCTTCACATTCGAGTGTTGTCAACTTTCCGTGAGTTGTCTAATCAAAACAAAGGGATATGAGAGATGACGAAGAGTTCCATGCCAAGTACGAAAACCGCCTGGAGGATGTGGGGGCACCAGCCATTCAAAAGCCTCGGCTTCTCTTTTGGAGAGAAAAAGGCTGAGCTGCTTGTGGTGTTTGCTTCAGAGACTAAACAGGCTTTATTTGCAGCGTTCAAGGCAATAGAAGAGAAGGCCTTCCCTTAAGCAAGGTGGCCTGACAGGCGCAGCACTTCCTAAAGCCAGGCAGTAGCTGAAGTAAATTGAAATCAGCTTCCTTATTCCCACAGGAGACAATGCTAAGATGAAAAGGCGGGGAAGGAATTATTTGCTCCCCCCCCTCCGCCCCCTTGCCCTGGCTGCAGTGTGGTTTAATCTAATTTGCATATGAGACCGGGAGTTCCTGGAAGCTCCTTCCCCTGTGGCTTCGAGACTCCCACCCTTGCTTCTACCAGTGACTGCAGGCAGGCTGCCTTTTTTGGTGACTGAACACGGAGCTTAGGAAAGGCCGCAAAATCCATCTAATCGCTTAGAAAGCTGGGCAATTACACTGCCCTAAACCAGTGACATCTCCTTCCAGAACCTTCTTGGGTAGTTACTGAAAAACACACGGAATACTGTATCTCCTGACGGTGGAGCCAGAACTGGAAAGAGTTAGTGTTTCCTACTAATATATTTTCTCCTTTCAAACTTCAGAAGGCTTCACCCTGCCCCACCCAGCTACTTGTGACTGCTTCCAAGCCGGGACACCAACTGGTGAAAGATGACATTTTTGCAATCCTTCCCCTCAGACACTCCTGGTAAGGTACCCCCCCCCCGCCCCAGCCAGGAGACACACACTTCATCATCTCTGTCTGCCTCTCTGTCCAGAGAGGGATAAGGTCCGAGGGGAGATAACCTTGCGGGGCCAGTGCCGGATCTAACCTAAGAAGCTGAAAGCCGGGGTATGCAATCACTGAGGCCTGCTGGCTCCCCCCCCCCTCGGAAGCTGAGTCACAGACCTGGCCGGCTTGTTTAATCGCTTGGAAAGTGGTCAGAGTGAGCAGGACACGAAGTGATTAGTAATTCAGTCTGGTCACAGAGCTTCGTGTTTTTCACTGTAAGACGCCAACTGCGGCCTTTCCCTTGGAGTCAACAGGAAGCAAGAAGAGCAGGCCAAATTTGACACCCCTTGACGTAACCCAGGATAGACTTCAGGCCTCGTTTCTCCACCCAGCAACAGAGACTTCTGAAACAGAGCTTTTTCTGGCCCAACACCCCTCAAGTACCAAGGGTAGAAGAAAGAAGTAAGAAGTAAAGAGACCCTGTTTGGATAACTAACTAAACCCTTATATAAATGTCATGAAATAGAAGGAGGAGGAAGGAGAAGAAGAAGGAAGATGTCTCAATTTTAGACCTTAACACAGGAGGAAGGAGAAGAAGAAGGAAGATGTCTCAATTTTAGACCTTAACACCGTAGGAAGTAAAAGTAATGTGTATTCTATCAACTACTTGGCCAGCTGAAAAACAGATGCTGACTGATGTAAACCAAAAAGCTATGTTCTGTCTTCTCCAATCTCTCCATACCTGGTCCTCAAATTAGTTTCCTGAAACGCCACTGACTTATGTGTATTTGGTTGGCGTTAGGCCATCCATTCTATAAGAAGGCAAGGCTAAGAGCTAACCTTCCACTGGTATAAAGAGACAGGGGTTGTAATGTTTTTACCACCACAGAAAAGAAAAGGTCCAAGTCATGCTAGTGAAAAATATAAATTTCTCACATAATCCCACAAGGGATGATCTTTAAAACAAAATGAATTTTTATTGTGGGATGCTCTCTTTAGTTCAGGCTGAAAAACAAATCACCCCTGTCTTTGTAATTTTCCTATTGTGACTAAACAAGTGGCCAAGGCAGTTTATCAAAGAAAGCGTTTAATTTGGGGCTCACAGTTCCAGAGAATTAAAGTTCACTTACAATCACCATGGGAGGGAGCATGGCAGCAGACAGGTCGTCATGTCACTTAAGAATTTACACCCTTATTCACAAGTAAGAGGTTGAGAGAGCTAAGTGGAAGTGGTGTGAGTCTTTGAAACTGCAAACTCCGCCCCCCCACACCATGACACTTCCTCCAGCAAGACTACATCTCCTAACCCTTCCCAAAGAGTTCCACTAACTGAGAACCAAGAATTCAAATACATGAGCCTGTTAGGGGCAATGTCATTTAAGCCACCACAGCTCCTAGGTAGAAGCTTCCACTTCACCTCCATATTCCCTACAAGGCCTCAGTGTTTCTCTTTCCTGTACTCTCCTTCCAGACCCATGTCCTCATTTCACCAGAAGAAGACATCAAAAGTAACTCCTCCGCCCCTTCCCCAATCAACAAATCCAATGGAAAGAGCACACTCCCCTAGGCTGCAAAGTGTTGGGGTATCTTGAAAATAAGATAGCAAATGCAGATGAATTTAGGAAAGAGGTCTCCCATAAGCCAAAGAAGGTGGGTAAGGATCTGGAGGAGTCTATATAGAAATCCCTCAGAAAGCCTGGGTTTCCCAGCTTTGTCTTCTCAAATGGGATAAAGGACTAAGCTGTTTGAAAATGACCTGATTCCTGATGTCCCCCTCTCCTCATTATGGATGACTAAAAGGCCCTTCAATAAAAGAGAGGCAACAAAAATGGTGTTAGCAGTAGCAATAATAAAGAACAACCATTCCTAGTGGGAACGGAGCAGTTATACTATTCCTAGGACAACGCAGCTCATTAGAATTAGTGGGGAAGAGATCCTTGAAGGGGATGAGAAGACCAGAAAACTCTGGAACTCAACATGATGAGCCCTCCTCCCCCAACCCCATGCCTTACTCCCTCTTCACAGGAGACAGCCTCCCCCTCCCCCAGCAGGGGCCAACTAGACCCAGATTCTAAAGTTGAAGGAGCAAAGATTACCTTGCATTAGAGAAAAGCAAGACAAGGAAGAGACCCTGCGTCGTTCTCTGAGTCCTCCTTCAGACCACAGGGCTTCAGTCACAATTTAACCCCTGCTTTCTCAGACATACCACCCACCATCCTGGCATTATTGTGCCAAAAGACCTCCTTAGTGTCTGAGAAAGTGCTACTTTGGGAGAAAGTGTTCAGAAGCAGCTACTCGATCCCAGTTGCACCTAAAACTGACCTAGTGGTGTAAGAATTTTTAAGGTCCTCTTTCTAGTGTCCCAGTGGCCTACTTGGAAGTAGAGGCCATTCTTGGAAGCCCGTGGTATCAAGCATGTCTTCCTCCAACTGGTTTAACATTGGTCATGCATCCCTGCACTTCTTATTTCTTACATTCTCCAGAGTCATTGTATATTTGCATCCATTTCTTATCTATGGATAATAATGCATGCCCAAAATCAGACAATTAGAATAATTAAATGAGTTAGCGTAACCTTATGTGCTTAGACCGTTTCCATTAAAGATCAGATAAGGGTATTTTAGGCACAGCAGTGCAGTCTGTCCCAGCTGCCTCACCTCCTTTAGAGTTGAGCAAAATCAACTGTAGGTGAATGAGCATGACCATGTTCCAATAAAACTTTATTTATAAAACCAGACAGTGATCTGGATTTGGTCACCTGCTGTGGTGTAAAGACCCCTGGCTCACGCTATGAGTGTTCACTAGATTTGTCATCGTTCTCACCCTCATCAGAAGGGACAAGTCAGGTTTGGCATTTGTTTATCTTTCCTAATAGCATCGGTAATTACACTCTAAGTGCCTTGCCCTTGTCTATTCATCACGGGCCCCTGAGGAGAAAGAGAACACGGCAGGATCTTTACCTTGCTTATACATGCATATCATCTAGTGGTAGAGCCATGTAATTGCAAGGTCTTCCCCCTTAGTGCCTGTCCCTGGTCTTATTCAAGCACATCCTCAGAAGAAAGCTCCCTCCGGCCACCCACAGGGAACAGCTGTGCCTACACCACAGACACTGGTCACAACCACGTGGTTTCAGACATTCTTCCAACAGGCCCTGGCAGGGAGCTTCCAAAACTCGGTTTTGTGAAGATGACCAAAGAGTTCAGTGAGGAGGGAAAACGAATCTGATTGTGAAAATATTTGTTGATCAATTAATTATATCACGTGTGTCCAATAATATGAATACTAGAGAAAAACACAGAAAATATTTTTTCATCCTGAGGGAAAAAAAGGACCAAGTTATTTCTTAGCTTGAAGTAAGGAGGAGGGCTTAGCTTTTCTCTGCTGTCTTCATCTGTGCCGCTGTTAGCCTTCTGCATATGGCTCTGGTCTATGTTCCAGGATAACATACACTACCTTTACCCCTGCCTCATAATAAGGACAACCACAACAATGGTTGAGAACTTGTCTCTCTCTGCTATGATTCAGATGTAAATATTGAAGCCTATGAAATCTTCATAAATACACATTCTAGACCTGGCTCTCGGGTTCTCAGATTGTTTGTAGATATTCTGTCATTCATGGTACTTGTGAGAAAATTTTCCCCACCTTGTCCCTGAGATGGTTTTCTCAACTATATTCATTTTTCCTACTTTTATTGATTCTTTGTGGATTTCAAACCGTGCATCCGGATCCCACTCATGTCCCCACCCCTCACATCTGCCCTCCACCCTTTCAACCTCCACCAAAAAAAAAAAAAAAAATTAAAGGAAAAATCAAAAACCAAACAAGCAAAACAAAGTAAAGCAAAGCAGACAAAAAACAAATCAAACAAATAAAAAATGGGCTCTCACTGGGGCTCCTCTTGGATATCCTGTTGCTGTCCTGGGTCGTGGGGATGCTGCAGTTTGGGATCTGTAGGTTTGTCCCCTTCATGTGTCAATAGTTCATAGATGAGGTGGACGTTGGGCTGGGCCAACTCATAGGCCTGGCTCTGGACCTGGGCAGTAGCTGGGCTGGTCAGGCCACCAGCCTTCCTCCACCCAGGTAAGCCCTCCAGCCCTGCATAGGGCAGGCCACCCAGAGCAGCCTGCCATGGGAACGGTGGCAGTTCTCTTGTTCTCTCTCAGGTGCTCCGGTCCAGCTTACCACACTCACACCACCTGGGCCAGCTCCGTTGTCCTGCCCAGGCGAGGTGCAGGGCCCTCTCTCTTTCTGTAGGGGGAGTATGAGGAGGGGCTGTCAGCTACCCTGCTCTCGTGCCTCTGGGCTGGCTCACCTGCATCCCAGCAACAGGCTCAGCTCCAGTGTGCCCCAGCTGGTGAGAGGCAGGGCTAGTTCTCCTGCTCCCTTGACCCCATGTCAACTATATTCTGATGTAAGCATCATTACCGCCCCACTCCTTGCCTCCCAGAGCTGCTGAATGGCCTGAGACCCACATTTCTGAGTATTCTTTGGAGACCTCAATTCCTGGGCACTTGGGCCCCTTTCCCCTCTTTCCTGCTTCTCTGACTTAGAAAGATAAGGCTTTTGAGGAAGTTTTCCATCCCGTGGTTTGAAACAAAGTCCATATTTTGTTTCCCCCAACTGTTGACGCTGATGAGAAAAGCTGGACAGAACTGGCCACATTACTCTCTGGATTCGCCTTGTGATTCTTGGACACATGCCCTTCTCAGCCATCTGCTCAGCCTTGTCAGGTTTTCCACAGCAGTCAGATAGCACACCCATTCCTCCTTCCGACTACTTCTGGCCTCACCCAGCTCTGTTTTAGGGTGCTCTTGGGATAGTATATGAAGAGAATGCTGGGTATGGAAACAACAGACGCAGCTCTTGCAAGGCCAGCATTCTGTCCCAGACTGTGACAGGAAGTAGCTGGACATCAATTTCTGCAGTAAAACAAGACAGTGGAGCTCAATGAACACTAAAGTCCGTCTCAGTCAACATAATCTGTCAATCTAGATCTAAAATTGTTTTCAAAAGAGGCCATCTGGGTTTCAATTATAGCCCTGCATTACTTGACAAGAATATGTTGAGAATTGAATCATTGGGTGACTTTAGTGGTTGGGTGGGTGATTGGATGGGTGGGTGAGTGGGTGGATGGTTGGTTGGGTGGGTAGTTGGGTGGTTGGTTGGGTGTTTGGTTCAATGGTTTGTTTGTTTGTTGAGAGAAAATCTCATGTATTTTAGGCTAGCCTCAACTCGATCCATAGCTGAGGATGAATTTAAACATCTGATCCTCCTGCCTCCACCTCTCCTATGCTAAGATTATAGGTATATGCTATCATGCTCAGTTGATACATGGTGGGGACTGAATCTAGGGTCCCATGCATGTCAGCCAAGCATTCTACTGACTGCACTATGGCTTCATCTGTGAATTTTATTTTGTGGGACCATCACAAAGTGCACTTACACAAACTTCGCTTGCTAGCCTGTCAGTAGATGGCTTAACAGATTGAGACTATGCCCACGTGGAGAACAGTATAACCGATTCTTACTGCCTTCAGGAAAAGATGTTAAAATGATTTGCCAAAGCCACCATCAACCTGCCAACTTTTGTTATACTTTTGTTATTGGAGCTGCGGGAGAACTCATCTCTCTTATTCTTCTTTTTTTTTTTTTTTACCATCACTATGTCTTCTAGGGACATCACTCAAGGTTTTGCAGAGGTGTCACCTGCCTGGACTCTTAATGGTGTTATCTTTGTTTCTATTTTACCACTCTAGAGCCAGTGCTCCATGGGTATCCAGGTCTAGGGCTTTGGTACCGTCCATACAAGAATGGCCCGGAAACCTTTGGGATGCTCTGTAGGTTTCCTCCCATTTCAGAGTTTCTGTTTCCAAGTTCTACAAGAAAGAGATATTTTTGAATTTTTATTTGTGGCATATATCCTGCTTATGCCAGCAGATGCGTCAAAGGCACACCACAACTAAAATAGGATTTTTATAGGAAAACAGAATGTAGGGCCTGAATTAATTGCTGACATCATATGTCCTCCCTCAGACTAGCTGTTCTGAAACAACTCTGCCCCCCTCCCCGCATACTTTACCCCCTACCCTTCCTGATTATTAAGGACATCTGTATAGAAAGAAGATCTTGCCTTAGCAGCCTTTTTCCCTGCCAGCCACTCATCCCCCAACTGATGCTCAAGTTCTCCATTCCACAGCGCAGTCGGTCGTTGTACAAATGGGGACGTCCTCCAAGAACAGATTGTGACTTTAGGTGGAGGAAGAGCAGCCATGGGAAGCAGATGAACTCTCAGTGAGCCAGTGAGCCAAGATTGAGACCTTGCCACAAATGTCCTCAAGAAGACACAGGAGAATAAATACAAATGATGAACGATCCACACAGTAGATGGAAGCAGAGGTGAGATTCTGTCCAAGGAAACTGGGACGGGTTTCTAAGAGATGCCATCTAACTCATAACTCATACATGACCCGGTGTTTTCACAAGTCAAACATTAGCCTGAGCCAAAAAATGATAATTTCCCTACTTACCTTAGCCCTGGGACCCATGCTCCAAATAACTGTTTTCCTATTTGCTGTCGTTGCCCTTAAATATAGTTCTGTACTCTTCCTCATTTTGAAATATTTTTTATCTTCTGAGTTTATAATTATATCACTTCCTACCATCCCTTTCCTCCCATATATGTCCTCCACCCCGCTTTTTCTCGCTCAAATTCATGGCTTCTTTTTCTTCGATTTCTTATATTAAACTCAGCACTTGAATGCCTCCCATCTGCAGCAAGGTATTTTGGGTCTCTATCGCCTTCCTCCAATCTTACCCACGTCACCATGTTTAGGTAGAGAAGAAAGACTGATGAATGCATTCAGAGAGGTCAGGTCAGGTAGTGTGAGCATGGTTTGGTTTTTTGAAAGCTTCGATTTTGGTTAATTTGGAAGGAAGAGTCAAAATGAACTATAACATGGGCCTGCGGATAAAAAGAGACTTGAGAACCCTATCAGAGTTAGGGTTCATTGTACTTTAATTCCTGGCTCAAATGACATGTCCCCTGTCAATCCATGGAGCATTCAGAAGTAAAGTGTGTCGTCTTCACTGTCCCTGATCATCAATAGTTATTGGCAGGCACAGACCAAATGAGTAAATTGAAAGACCGGGGCTTTACATATCTGCCCAGAGATTTGAGCATGAAAGAAAGAAAGATACATGGATCCCACACCAAAAAAAAAAAAAAAAAAAAAAAAAAAAAAAATAGCCACTGGCAATCTGTGTTAAACACCTATAATTTTTAATATGCCTCTTAAAACATGAGATAAATTAAAATCTCCTTGCTCTCCTATTTGAGAAACAGCATCCTCACGAACCTAATGAGAGATGCAATTAGAAATTAAATGTAGAGAAGTAGCTGAATAAGTCTTCATTGAATTAAGTTCATGGATCTGAACTGAATTAAACGGAAAGGCAGCTTCAGCCTCTACCTCAAGAGGCCATCTAGAGAACCGGCCTTGAGGAGAACATGAGCTGTCTGTGGTCCCAGCTCTGGACTAGAACCTCTCAACCCTAGCTACACATTACAGCCATCTGGGGAACTCTAAAAAATGTTGGCTGCATGCGTCCCATCCTTAGGATATTTAATTTAATAGGACTGAAGTAGAGCCCTGGCATCCATATTTTTTTAATGCTCCCTCGGTGTTTTTAATGTGCAACCAGCCATGAGACAGCTTGCTCGAAAAACAAGGCTACTCCCTTGTAGCTGCAGCTCCGTGGCTGGGGAACCACAGCTAGGTTGCATCTCCTATCATAGGCGATGGGCCAAGACTGGGTGTCTTTCCCCAAGCCAGCACAGAAGGAAAGTTTGCCTACTGGGGGATTCTTGCATGCATAAGCAAAACAGACACTCCACTTCCTCCAAAAAAAAAAAAAAAAAAAAAAAAAACCGGGCCAGAAGAAAACTCAACATTCTGACTGGGGTTTCGTCCCCCCAACAAACAGCCCTCTGCTCCTTCCGTTGTAGACCATTGGCACCAGGTAAAGAGCTCCAAAGAAAACCGTGGTTTATTGTGCTAGAGCGGCAGCTGTGCCTGCTCGGAGCAGTGTGGGAGTGGGAGGGCGCCCGAGGCTTCCTTCTCTTCAAGTTTCTTCAGCATGTTGTTTGCTGGTTTGGAAACAAAGGACGCTGCGGCTTTTTTAGTGACACAGGCTTTCCTCCTCCCACCTGCCTGAGCAACAGCAGCGCACCTAGGTGTCTACCCTGAGCCACTGGCCAGGTCCCCGGGGCGGTAGGGGAATGGGGAGCTCCTTCTCCGGGAGGCGCTGCTCCTTTGCAAGAAATGTAAAACCCTCTTGGCACCTGTCACACTTGAGTGTTGTTTATCTGCCGTGTTTCCAAAAGGCTCTTGCAGATCTCCTGTTTGTGTTTTACCCTTTTTTTCTGGCTTCGCGTTCTCCTATGTAAATGAAGGAAACCCTGCCAGTGGGAAAGAGAGCACTCAAGAGCCTTTGCTGACTTCACACACTGTTGGCTCTCCCTGAAAGCAACTTTGCATACAGCAGCATTCTGTGCTGCATAAAGGAAATCCAGAACAATTTAAGAAAAAGCCCTTTTTAAAAATCAATTCCAGTAAAGGAAAAAAGGCAATAAAAGGAAGCCATGCGTGCTCAACGGAGAAATAAATATTGCAGCCATATTGCTGAACATTATTAAATTGTATTTAGTTCAATCTTTTGTTATTCATCTATTAAATATGCAACATTTTCCCTTTGTAATCTTTTCTAATATTAGCCCTACATACAAGACAACGTTGCCCACTTTCACGATTATGTTTTATTTTTGTGCGGGTTTGTTACTTTTCATTTTGCTAGAAATCTACACTATCTCCTACCTTCCTATACTCTGATATATACAGACAGACAGGCAGACAAATGTTCACGGATAAAAGACAGGAGAGTAGCAATCGAGACCCACTTCTTGGTGCTCTCTTCTATAAAGCCAGGATGAGAAAGAAAGAAAAGAGCCGACAAATACCCGTTCACATACGAAATGAAAATGAACACTAAAACATTTTTATTCAAAATTTTGAGATTTGATTCATCAGGAAAAGTTTACATTAATTTTGACCCTTTAGAATATTCATTAAATTATTAATCTTGATTGCTAAGGGGCACAGTACTTTTTAAATTTCACGTCTAATGCCATGTTTTGAGGTTGTTGTTTACCAATTGAGTTTATTGTTTGCTAATCTTATGCATAATGTAACACACTCTCCCTGCCTATCAACCCCATGGCTTCCACCCTAGTCCAAGTCCTGATCTTCTCTGCAAAGAAAAAGCCAGTTAAAAGGACTTGTATATCCAAGTTCAGGTATAGATGAAATAGGACTCTCTCTCTCCATACTGGAGTGTTCAGAAGTCTGTAGTCTGAGTGTCCTTGCTTATTGCTGTAGTGACATCTCAGAAAAAGATGAATGTGGCTCAGGGGAATCGGAATGTTTTCCAGGTTAGGACTAGAAGAACAGGACCAGGTCTTAGGGGGTGCTCCCTTACAAAATCAGCACTCCAATCCACAACGCTGATGCACCTGCCCTTCAAGTCAACTCAAGGAGGAAAGCGTTTCATCTCTCCCATTAATCCAACAGTGTCCCCAGGGCTGCAAATACACCATGCAAGACACTAACACACCAACACTCCACTCCTGCAGCGCTCGCAACCTGGTAAGGCTTCAAAATAGGTTAAAAACTCAAGAACTATTCAGTGACAACATCGGCACTACAAAATTAAAGCAGCTTAAGAATAAGAGTCACGTGACAAAGGCAAAGTCTTCCTGCCTTAAGCAGGAAGGGGTTGCCCCAGGGAGAAATGGGACATGGGGGGGGGGGGGACCCTCTACTTGTATGCACATTGGATTCGAAGAGGCTGAAAGTCTGTGTGTGGCATGGACCTCCTGCAAAGCCCAACTTGAAAACGTACCTCAGAGCGTGGGCACGGAGTATGTATTGCCCGCTGTGTCCACACCCCTGTCAGCGGGACTGTGCTTCCAGCTGTCTTCATGGCAGTAATTGCGGCTATCTACACCCTCCAGTCTGGTTCCATCGGTGACTGAGGATACACATTTGTGCAGCAGCTGGACAAAGACAAGGGTGCCCCGCCTTTAATACAACAATTTACCTCTCCTCCAAGCTAACACTTTTCCCTTCAAACTGTCGACTGATCCCATCCCCTTCCCTGCATCATACTGAAGACTTTGGCAGTGGTTTATGTGCAATTGCTGGGAGGAGCCATACAATTGAAAGGAGAAAGGGTGGTTGAGGGAAGAGTCTCACCTCTGAGTGTCATACAATGTCGCCAGGTCTCCAGGAGGAAAATTGAGTTTGTTGACTATGAACTACTGTCCTTCCAAGACTCAGAAAACATTGCAGAAGAAGGAACAGAAAGACAGTAGGAGTTAAAGGGTGGGGTGCTGTGAAGTGATGTCTCCTGGATCTGTCATTACTATTGCGCTCATGACATTACAGCAGTGGGGATTACCTGCACAAGACCTGCATGGGACTGGGCCTTTCTACAATCCATCATGGAGGCTGAAGAAACTCACGAGGCTCTACATCTTGCTGAAGAGATGCTGATAGCTAATGGTTGCTAGGGAAGAAAGAATCATTTTCTTCAGTGGTGTGGCCACTAGTAAGTTGCCCATGTCCCAGTAAATAATTTCTCTACAAGTGCTTATAGACCACCCTAATTAAACTCAATGAGACACACACACACACACACACACATGCACACACACATACACATGCACACACACATACACACACACGGGAGAGAGAAACATACATAGATACACACACAAATAAATACATTTTTCAAAAGCAACAATTTTTCTCGAAGTCTACACATGCTAGAACAGACATTGGCAAGATGTTCCCAGTACATCTTCATCCCTTATTCGCTTTCCATGATGGGTGAGTTTGGAAAGAACATGCTGACACACGCTATTTCCTCTGATAGGCAAGCTGTCAGGTGGTTGTACTTCTCAGTGGGAGGCCAGGACCCCAGGCCAGCTAAAAGGCTGCAGGCCCGTTGCTCCTTCTTGGGCTCTCATGAGAAAACCATTTAACTCTTGTTTTTTTTGGTCATAAAAGTAGTATAACCAGTTTCATTTCCTTATGGTCTGGTGCTATGCTTCAACACTGAGCCCTGTTTGCAGATAAGAAACATTTTCAAATTCCTCATGAGTCCGTAGAGGCAGTGGTATCAGTATTTGATTAAGGTCAGGTGGTTTGCGTCTAGGGACCACTGGATTTCCTGCATAATGGATTCTTATCCCATCACTCAAGGAGGAGCAGAACACAGTGGTTAATTCATCCAGTGTGAGAAAGCAAAATTATCAACCATATATGTGTAGGTACAGGGGTGCCAAGGATTTCAGAGCCAGAAGACATTCTCTGAAAGTCTCCCCAGCCTTTGCAAGGTCCCAGCATCTTTAGCATCATTAGCACAAAAAGCCCTGTGTCAGCCATTCGCGTAGAAGAGGAAACTATACAGGCTCTGCCGGACAGATTGATGAAGAAAATGTGCCGTTTCTATCAGCTGTCTGCAGTTTTAAGATTCCCTTGTGTTTTGGTGGCACCAACACACAAAGGGAATTAAGCCATTTTGATCTCCAATAATGAGAACCATGGCTGATGTTCAGACCTGAAACTATTTAACACAAGTTAATCCTTGAAACAAATCTGGAATGAAATGGGGGGGGGGGGGAATCTCATGATGGTATACAGCAACTAATGGCTTGCGTTTCTTTCTTCTCAATTAGAAATGGCAGAGGGGTTTTAATTATTTTTCCTTAGCAAGCACATCAAAACATATCTACACAAAAACACAGCAAATATGTTATAAACGTATTTAAGCCAAAGAGCTCGTCAACACTGTTTGCAATTATGAAATCATTTGGGGATATGGTATTTTCTTTTCTTTCTTTTTTTTCTTCTGTTCTTTTTTTATTTTTTTTTCTTCCTTGAAGGAATTGTTTTTCTCTTAGAGACCAACCACATCACAGTCCATCAGACATAAATCTCTTATTGTATCTTCAAGAGCAAAACTGTGAATTATGCAGCAAAGACACCACCGATAAAATAAGTGCCCCTTCCCCTACCCTGCCCTGCCAATCACACAGATTATCTCTTCGTTTAGGAAAGAGCAGAAAGAACTGTACCTTTGGGCATGTGGGGAAGGGGGTGGGGCGCACCCAAATTAAATGCTACATAAAGAGTTCCAAGCAGCCGGGCAGTGGTGGCGCATGCCTTTAATCCCAGCACTCGGGAGGCAGAGGCAGGCAGATCTCTGTGAGTTCGAGACCAGCCTGGTCTAC
>NC_022029.1:2706015-2722969 GCF_000317375.1 Microtus ochrogaster | reverse complement strand
TTAATCCCAGCACTCGGGAGGCAGAGGCAGGCAGATCTCTGTGAGTTCGAGACCAGCCTGGTCTACAAGAGCTAGTTCCAGGACAGGTTCCAAAGTCACAGAGAAATCCTGTCTTGAAAAACCAAAAAACAAAAAACAAAACAAACAAAAAAAGAGTTCCAAGGAGAAACTATTGGAAACTCCAACTCCCCCGGCATAGTTGTGGGGCACACCTTTAATCCCAGTACTAGGGAGCCAGAGATAGGCAGATCTCTATGAGTTCTAGGCCGGCCTGGTCTACAAGAGCTAGTTCCAGGACAGGCTCCAAAGCTACAGAGAAACCCTGTTCCGAAAACAGACAAACAAACAAAAAACCAAAGAACCCAGGACCAGGAGTGACTTGGCCTTAGTAAGACCCATCAATTAACCCTGTAAATTGATCTTCTTTGTGACTCAGTTTAAGAGTGGAGGTATGTCTCACAGGACACTGCCTAGCACCAAGCATTTGAAAGAAACAGATGTAGAGAACCACAGCCAAGCATTGGGTGGTCCTTGGGGAATCCTTGTGAAAAAAGGGGGAAGAAAGATTATAGGAGCCAAAGGGGTCAAGAACACCACAAGAAAACCCACAGAATCAACTAACCTGGGATCACAGGGCTGCACAGAGACTGAACCACCAACTAGAGATCTTGTGTTCTATCCTTAGTAACGACCCAAGCTCAGATCCACTGGGAATTCATGGCAAAGACTGAGTTCCAACTCTTACCCATAATTTGACCCAATGACATCAGAGGTTCTGTGGTGGTGTAAATGAAAATGGCCCACATTGGCCCATTAGGAGTGGCACTATTAAATAAAACTATTAGGAGGTGTGGCCTTGTGGGAATGGGTGTGGCCTTGTTGGAGAAAGTGTGTCCCTGAGGGGTGGGCTTTGAGGCTTCAGAAATTCAAGCTAGGCCCAAATGTCTTTTCCTGCTGCCTGTGGATCAGATTGTAGAACTCTCAGCTCCTCCAGCACCATGTCTGCCTGAATTCCTCCACGCTTCCTGCCATGATGATAATGGACTAAACATCTGAACTGTAAGACAGGCCCAATTAAAAGTTTTCTTTGAGAAGAGTGTCTCTTCACAGAAAAAAAAAAAAAAAGCCCTACAACAGGTTTCTTCCTTAATGCAAAACCTGAAGTTGATCAAGGGCAAGCAATATCCCATTTTATCTGGGGATATATTAGCCTGGATCTCTGTAGGGTCAAAGCTTGTGCTTTGGAAAAGATAGATCTAGAATCTCCAAAAATGATGCTTCAAAGGCTCCATAGAAAGAATGAGTTCTTTAATAACCGGAGCTGGACCAAAGTGAGCTACTCCAAGACAAGAGAAAGTTTCTGTGCGCACATTGAATAATATCTGAAGTGGCCATTCTGGGAAGGAAAAAGCTAGACACGATGTCAACAATCTTCCAACCTAAGATATTAAAATTTATTGGCAGGCATCTGGGCATCATATTAAGCTATTCCCTTTTTTGCTTGTTTGTGTAATCTTGGCAAAAGTAAATTGTATCTTTCTTTCAAAAATTTCTACTGATTGTATGGTTTCATTGTAGAAGCAGAAGAGAAACTGAGAAAAGTGATTTCTACTCGGGATTTTCAGATACAGCTTATGGTAGAGTAGGGTGGTGAAAATATACAAAGTATAACATAAGGAATTTAAAGTGCTTTTAAATTTAAATTTAAAGTGATATTAAATTTAAGTTTAATATCATGGCTTTGGTTCTGACAAGCTTCAGGACTTTGGGCAAGTTGTTTAGACCTTCTAAAATGTGTTTCTTTGTCTGAAATGACCCACTTCACATGGTTATTGTTACAGTAAAGTCACGTATGTAAAGCACTTAACACACTGTACCTAGTACATTGGCAATGAGTAGCCAAAACAGGTGATGTGACAGCCATGGACTGTCATAGAGGAAGGCCGGCTGGGGAATATCATGTGCCTTTTAGCTTCTGTGTTGTATGGGTACTTGACCCGAGGCAGTTACTGAATAGTTCTAGATGCTGAGGGTTAGGGAGTTCATGAAAAATAAAGTAATGTAATAAAGGGAAACATTTTTAACTCATTTTTACACAACACAGAACCAGGGCTTTAGATTCTGACAGATACAATTTTTCTTCTTTGTCTGGTATCTGTTAATATCTTAATTAAGTGTGTTAGCCCACCTAAACTTCCATGACCTAACCTGCAAAGTAGGAGTACATTAGTTGGGATCCTTTTCCTTGCCAGTGTCTGGATGCAGTGGCTTAATTGTCCAATCTCTCACATGCTCCAGAGGCTGTTCATTTCAAGGAAGATACTGCAACTCAGTTGTTCAGAAGCGGATAGTCTTGGCTCCCCGTCATGATCAAGAGAAGTCTTTAACAGCTCCAAAAAGTATTTCCTCATGTCAGAATACCCAACACTTCAAGGTGGTAAAGGCTCCCTCTTGTATGGTTTGCTTTTTGGCAAGAGGAAACTGTTGCTTGGAAGTCCCTAGAAGGGATCTCCTTGGAGACAGTTGACCAGCTTTGAGTCATGTGTGCATCCTTATGCCTATCCCTGGTAAAATGTCAGGACACCATGGCTGGATCTTTGTTCATCATCTGGAAAGTGCTCCATGACAGTACACATCTGAAGAAATCAAGTTTTATTAGTAAGAAGAAAGGTAGAAGGTTGCAAGAAAATGATAGCAGTGAACCCAAATATCTGCCAAGGTATTGAAAAGTTAATGGCCATTACAAACCATTTAACACATAATAAATACTCCATGCATATTTATTTGCTCCTTTAATAGTGAAAACATCTTAAAGCCATTATCATCTCCAGCTAAACTGAGAGGTATTGATTTACAAAGATACATTAGAAATTTCTTTCTTTTGAGGGGGGTATAAGCTAGTTTCAAGGCTGGGTTTCACTGTGAATAGCCCTGGCTGTTCTGGAACTCACTTTGTAGACCAGGCTGAGAAATTTCTCTTTCAATCATAAAGAAAATTACTATATGTGTATATATATATATATTCTTATATTTATATTTATATAATATCTTCACTTAAAATTTAAAATCATATTTATGTATAAATTTTGATTCTCTAATTCATTTAAACAGTAATTCAATTTGAAATCTAATTCAACATTCGTATCAAGTTTTGGCAGACCGTTGCAGCATGGTACATCAATATCAACATGCCACAGTAATCCTTATCATCATTCCTTGGTGGGGGGTGTCTTAGGAGATGTCTATTAATAGACATTGTGTTTGGGGGTGTTACTGAATTATCATATGCAGTTCAGAAGTCTATTGGCTCAAATGGCAGGTGAATATTCATTTATAACAAGAAAGACCAATGTCAGTTTATCCAAAATCAGAGTTTTAAAGGCAGGCTTGATTAAATATCTATTCCATAATGACTTTTCCATATACAGAAGTGGTTTTATGTTTTCTCCTTTTCTTTTTTCTAAACAGAGTTTTATTATATATTCCAGAATGCTCTTGAACTCCAACCCCTTCTTCTTCGTCCTTCAAGGATAATACAGAACTGCTACCATGTCAGGCTTATGTACTCTTGAAATACTGTAGCCTACACCTTCCTTGACTAAAGTATTTCACAGGGGTTATTGTTCTAGAACAATGAAGGGATCTTTATTGACTGAGTGTTGTCTACATTTTGTGAGCCCACTATGTGCCAGGCACTCTAGGAGAAGCTTCAGAAACAGTTTCTTGTGGAATCTTTTTATAATCCTATGAGTGGGAAGGATGAAGCCCAGAGAAGTTGCTTGCCTTAAGGTCAAGCCACTAACAGAGGGGAGAATCTCAATCTGAATCCCCATTTCCAAAGCCCATAGAGTCCCTGGTACATAACAAAGGATCCAGAAGATAAAGCATTTTTAACACTAACCAGAAATGCCATTCACACATTTCCTTAACTACCTTTCTTCTCTCCCTTCTCCCTTCCTTGCTTTTTCCCCCTTTCTTCATTCCTTCTCAAATCACAATGAGTATCCATTAATACAGCTATTTCTAATCATCATTAGTTAGAAATAAAAACAACCCAACCAGTTATTTTCATTTCCATCTTCTACACAAATGCAGGCGTACATCACTGTGCTGAGAGGCTTAAGTGAATGTGTGATTATTCTATAAATAAGCCATCTCAATCTGCTATTAGTGCCAAGGAAAACTTGGTTGCCTACTGATGGGTTTTTACACTGATAATCAAATCCCTCACCCTAAAAGTGAAGAGTAGATATATAAGCCAACTAGAAGACAAAAAATGTAATATTTATTTCTTCTCATGCTACATTTGAAAGCAGAGCTTGACGTACACCTAGGTTTCCTTCTGGACCAGGGTAGTAGCTGTGAGCATGTAATACTTAAACATGTCATAGGAGCCTCCATCCTCCCAGGGTGTCCTCAGCTGAGAGGCCAACTCACTTTGCAGTCCACCATCCATTCCCTCACTAACCTCAAGACGCCATCAAAACTCCATTGTCTCAAATACAAGCAATTCCGAAGGCCCCTCATGCTGACAGTGTCCCCTGAACCTCAGATGCACTTACCCTGAAGCTATGGCCTCCTTTCTAATTTCCCCTCCACTCTTCCTCTCACTCCCACGCGATTTTCCTGAGGTTTTTTGTCTTGGGGGTTTATTTTTTGTTTTTGTTAGGTTGCTTTGGGTTTTTTTTTTGTTTGTTTATTTGTGGGGGATTGCTTTGGTTTGGTTTAGTTTATTTTTTTTTTGAGACAGGGTCTCTCTACATTTCTCTGGCTGGCCTAGAAATGACTATGTAGAATAGGCCGGCCTTGAACTCACAGAGATGGGCCTACCTCTGCCTCCCAAGTGCTGGGATTAAAGACGTATGCTGCCATACCCAGCCAGTGTGTAGATTTTCTTGAAGGACACTATTTCAGCAGTATCACAGACTCAGGTCCTTTTTTGCCTCGAGCTCTTTTAAAGAATCCAGTTAAGATGTTTGGCTCAGAAGAGATGCCGTAATAAAACATCTAAGGCTGGGTCTGTGGTCCACGCCTTTAATTCTAGCACTGGGAAGAAAGGCAGGAAGATCTCTTTGAGTTTGAGGCCGGCCTGGTCTACTTAGTGAGTTCCAGGTGAGCCAGAACTACATAATGACATGCAATCCAGTCTCACAAAAGCACAGAGAGAGAGAGAGAGAGAGAGAGAGAGAGAGAGAGAGAGAGAGAGAGAGACTTCTAACTTCTCATACACTAAAGTTAACTTTACCACCTCACTCCAACCACAGGGACATTGGGACACCAGCAATAATATACTAATTTCTGTGAGAGAGATCCCCTTAAGTGCTTTATTCTAACCATTGTTTTTCAGGGCAGAAAGTCACAACTTAGAGAGAAGGCTGTACTCCAGTATGGGCATAGCTAGTGAACTGTATAGAAATCAATTATCAGTTGCTCTTAGACATTCTTCATGATTCCTCTGTACTCAACCAACCTATACAGCTGCAGTGATGGCCGTACCCACTTAACCAACCTATACAGCTGCAGTGATGGCCGTACCCACTTAACCAACCTATACAGCTGCAGTGATGGCCGTACCCACTTAACCAACCTGTACAGCTGCAATGATGGTAGTGCCCACTTCTGGAAACACACGACCGGTGGAAAAACTCCTTCTCTGCCATCCATACTGAAAGCAGTAAGAGAAACAGACAGGCAAGCAGATATCAAACTTACAGATTCCAGTCCTAGTGCAGTCTCATATTATCACAACAGGAACTAAGACAAACTGCTACACCTTTCTTTTTCTTTAGCACTTCATCTTTAATGTGAAAGTAATTTTTAAAAAGTACCTTTCTCATGTGGTTATGATTTTTTAAAAAAAAAAACAAAGCCAAGCAAATTGGTTTGTATAAAATATCTGGCATCCCTCCTGGCATAATAATCTTCCATCAACAGGAGGACCATGACACATCATCAGTACAAAACACCTCACTCAATTTGGAGGACCATTGAAGAGAAAATGCCACCCTCTGGGTGACACAGAAGAAAGCATCCTGTGAAGAAGGAGATTGTCTAGAGAAGCGGCTGTGTCTTGAGGAGTCACTGTAACCATTATCTAATGAGAAAACGCACAGTCCCCAAACCCAGTGTAGGAAATCCAGTCACCGAAGAAAGCAAAAAACACCTAAAGTAGAAGTGGTACCTAATAATTCATTAAGGAAGTTGTGATCATCTCAACTATGCACTCGGTAAGTAGCGTTTGTAACAACAAGAGCTTGTCTGCTGGGTGGAGAGTATTGGTAATAAGAGTCTGCGGTGCGTATTGCATACTGTCTAACGTGAGAAAAGTCACAATTGAAGGACACAAGTACCTAACTTTGAAAAACATATACTTGACAACAAAGAACAAATAGCTTGCAAGAGTGTCAGCTTTGAAACTCACAGCAGCAACCACCAATAGGCACTTGAAACGTAATTTTCCTGCTCCTGCTCCTGCTCCTACCCTTGAAAAGGAGAAGCTTTGGAGCCAGGACTTTCCATGTAGCGTTTTATAAGCTGTGGAGGTTGTTCCAATGCATGCTAAAGTTGGAGATTCAGAGACGGTCCATGAGTCTGTGCTCTGTCTGACTCACCACTCCGAAGCAACTCTAAAATGCTGGGTTTTATCTGATGCTGCCCAGCACCAGAGATGGGCAACATGGCTGTGTGCCAGACCAATCACCCTTTCCCTGCACAGTTGGCCTTCAGATGCACCATAATGTCTTGAAACTTTTATTAGTGAGAGATAAATTCCAAGGACTCCTTGACAACCCTAAATGGAAGGACAAACTTTGTTTGCAACTGACTAACTTTCTTAATAACATCTGTCTTCATCGAGCCTCTCAGCCATAAAAACATCACGAGATTCATCAGACATAGAGAAAAAGATCTGCTCACCGTGGGCACATAACAGCTTTGATAAAACTTTGACCTAGAAAACTACAACTAACTGAGTCCCCTTGACCTTGTCTCAAATTCACTCAATGTGGAAACTACATTTAAAGTGGACATAATGACTGTCCTAAAATATAATTATATGCATATATAGGGCTTATAGTAGAAACTGGTGTGTGTATGTGTCCAGCCACTAAAACCACTATTCTGCTATAACAATATTCTTTCCTAATATACTAGATCAGGATCAACACAGGCAATAGATGAATAATTAATTTTTCACAGCATCCTGTTTACTAGGGAGAAGGATGATGGAGGACATGAAGCAAGCACCGTGTTCACAGACTCTGTTCTATCGTGTTGGTTTTCTTTCCTTTGAACTCTGTTTTAATCAGAGCAGGTTGATTTCCACTTGGTGAAAATGTTTCATTTCAAACCACTTGGGGTTTTATAGGTTTTCTACCACATTTTATTGGATCCTTGTAAATCTTATGAAATTCTGGAATGTCTAGACCATAAAAGCCTGTCATTTGAACGTGTTTTCTGTGGAGATGTTTCTTCTCTACGCAGACTCACGTGTTTGCTTGCACAAATTTGTAGAGGAGGGGAAAACAAACTTTTAAGATAGTCCCCCACTGGGCCTGAGTTACAAGATCACCTTTTCAGCTGACTGGAATTTTACTTGTCACAGACAGAGCCTTTATTGAACTATCAAAAAGGCTGGAGCCACTCGTAGTAATCATAATAAATTTTACTTCTCAGTATGCTCTACTGGTATCTCTCGCTTTCAGTTCCATTCAATATATATTAAATATACTAAATATATCTGTGAGAATGTTAAAATCGGTGATGGGCTACTCCCGTGAATGAATGCTCATCTTCATTGAGAAAGATGTGTGCTAGTGGCTGAAAACCAGATTCTAAGATGATTTAAGGGAACCAGGCCCCCCTCCACCACCCAGAGAAACTCAAACCAATTCTGGAAGATAGAAAAAGTGGTATATCGTTTTAATGAAACCGGACAAAGCCCCTGAGCTGTGGAATGAATTGACCCTTTCTTCTGACAAAGTTTATCAACTTGGCCTCATGGTACACAGGAACAAACTGGCATATAATTTTCCATTTATTTGTCTAAAGCATTGGCTGCCAGCCGTGCGTGAGAGTTCCCATGTTGTCTCTTCTAAATGTATTTGCCTCAAACTGCTCTGTTACCAATGTAAACCATATCTGTGCATGGGCAAGCATGAATGGCCAAATCCAAACCATGCCTTTCATGTTAATTTTATGAATTTTATGCAAAACCACTTTCCTACCCTAAAAATGAAAAAAAAAAATATGTGCCAACGCTACTCATATCATCGGAGAGTTGATGTCTGGATCCAGGAAAAGCTCTGACATCAAGAAATCTTGCCCTTCCTGAAGGAGTGACAGTCGGGCGCTGAGCACCAAGCAGGTGCCCTAGCTCATTCAGAAAGAGCTGCTTTGGTGTTTAACTCTTTCATGTTAGAGCCACATGAGTCCACCCTGGGAGGGTAGATGAACGCCTAAAAGAAGCAAGGTGATAGAGCTTCCTCTGACCACAGGATAGACAGTTGGCGCTGTGTGACTTTCACACCGGGAGTCTTCCCATGAAGGATGCTGCCATCCATTTAGGGTCTGAAAACCTAGGCTTTTCTCTGACACTGACAGTCCTCTGTGACTTGGTTCCCCGTGCCTCTGTGCTTTGTTCTTGATTTGAACTAAAATGTAGTTGACACTTTTAAATCACTTAGTCGCCCAATTGAAGAGCTCACTAAAAGGTCTCTCTGGTCCCCAGAAGCCAAAGATCAAAGGCGTACGAGTGACATTTGAGCTTGTAGCAGCACAATGAGTTGGCCTCCGATTAACACAGACTTGTTAAACTCATAACCCTCATAAGCTGATCCCATAAATAAATATTAAGAATGTGAACATAATATTAACTGTCCCCTTTATAGCAGGTGACCTTGATTTCTTTATGTTTTCTCTCACATCGTCAGTGTCACCCATTCGTGCACTAAGGAAAATGATAAGTTATAAGATCACAGGAAGTCATAAAATGCAATCCCTTTCATATTTTAACCTATCAAAACAAAAGGAAGGGAGAAGAGGAAATTTAAAATGGCCTATCTTAAAATTAAAGAGACAATGTAACACTTTTCCCAAAGACAAAAATAACTCTATCTGCCCTGTCAGAAAATTATACTTTCTATATGAAGGCATGGAACTATTCTTTAATTATAATTAGACACATTATATAATAACATAATTCCTTTCCACACACATTTACCTGTCATCAAAGTATATCAAAAATATATTATATTAAGAGCAAATGAAGGAAAACTGTGTGAACTTTAAAAGGTCTAAATTATAAAGAACTTTTAAAAATACCTTACTCTGTTAAACAAAAATACTGCTTCATGCCTGGACACTGAAAAGGAAATAAAGTCACTGAGGTTTTGTAAAACTGATTTTTTAAAAGCATTTAATATACTATGGGAAAGTATTTATGACCCCCAAACACATGAAGTAACTTTAAACTGGAAATTTGGGGAGAGAGGAGAGAAAGAATCATTCACGCCGCATCACAGTAGGGTTAGGAAACAAACTGCTAGTGATTTCGCTCCTTGCTCATACGACAGGGCCTCTGAGAAACCCGTCATGTGCAGTTGTACACCCCAAGCGAGGTGTGTCCTCAGGTGGAGGTGAGAAAGAAACAGAGAATCACTGTGCGTATGACAGAGAGAAGCTATGGTCCAGCACCAGGAAAGGGAAGCAGAGATGGGCAGCTGAGAAGTGATGGGGAGGAAAGTTGAACTTCAGTCTGTTGCCTGTATTAAAATATATTTGCATACATTATATATATATATATATATATATATATATATATATTGTGTGTGTGTGTGTGTGTGTGTGTGTATACTTGAGCAAGATGCTCAAGTAAATTGCAGCTTCACAGTAAGCTAGTGGGAATATATACTTTTTAGCACAGGATAAATGAGTTAGAACTCAGTATTGGACTTTTGTTTCTAATTCTTTGTTCTTTCTCTAGAATGCTGAAATAGGAAAATCTCTTGCTAGGTTTTCCAAACTTGTTTTAAAAAAAAATGCTTAAATATACAATGACTTAGTATCACCCTAACGATAGAAACTCCCATATTTCCTAAAGCTATAAAGCAACATAATTGTAGTAACTATCCATTTTCTTGAGCCACTTGCTCTGTGCCAGGCAAAAAAATAGCCTCCAAGTTGATCTCGTTTCGTCTTCCCGCTTGAACCTGTAAGGTGGGCGTTATCAATGCGCAACAAATCTGCACATGGTGGTTAGCATGTCACTGAAATCCCTTCTCTGAGGGGATGGAGGTGAGGGAGGGGGTCAGGCGTTCAAGACCATTCTCAACCACAGCCAAGTTCGAGATCGTTCTTGTCTACACGAGAACCCTTAAGGTAAAGTTAAATAAAAATCACCACAACAAAAACATTTCACAGATGAAGGAACTGAGGGAAGAAGGGAAGCAGAAGAAATGTGCTCAGCTACTAAATGGTAAATGAAGTTCTAACCCAGGCAGTGGGCTTGCTACTCGTCTTCATTATATTTCCACACTGCACGTAAGTGTATCACCCAAAGTGGAACCAACTGTTCTTTAAAGTTTCCATAGAGCAAGTCTTGGTCATAAATTGGGACATTCTCCTATAGGTTTTCTATGACTGCCATTTTCTTCTCTCTAAATATAAGGCCTGCCTTGCTTCAGTGGCCCTAGAGCTCATCCTGCCTTCACAACACAATATCCAGGCTCCTTGTTCTCTATCAGAATTCAGTAGGAGCAGGGGATCCACACTAAATGTTCTCTCTGACTATGCAAAGACCAAGGAGTCTAACTAATAAACATACCAATTATTACTACGTATTAATAAATACGTATTAATAAATATGTAGTAATAATTAATACAAGGTAATAATTACTATGTATTAACACATAGTAATGCATAATTCATGTCTGCCTCAATACGAGTGTACCCTTAGAAGGCTGAAGTACAGTAACCATAATGCTACAGAGTGTGTATGGCATCAGCAGGAGACGTGTCCCCCATGGAAAAGAACGATCCATGAATTTGGCTCTCAGATCAACCTGAACTTCAACCCTATATCTACTACTTACTGGTCATGTGATCTTGGCTGTCTCAGCATCCCACTTATCTCTCTAACGTCAATAATATCAACTCTAAGGTAATGCCAAGTCCTTTTGGTACTGATAACCAGGTCAAAAGAAATGGCTTGTTTGATACCATTAGGATTATAAGTTGCACTTGTTTTATAAGACACTTTATATATTCTTGCCCCAAAGTAATTTATAAAAAGAGATTAGGGTCTGCAGATGTAGCTCGGTGAGTAGGGCACTTGCCTAGCATTCAAGAAGCCCTGGTTCAACCCCCAGAAACTGAAGTGTCTGAAGTCTTGAAGGTGGAGATAGGGGGCCAGAATTTCAGAGTCAGAAGCCAAGTAAGCAGCATCCTCTAGGGCAATGGTGGAATGAGTGTTGTGGGTGTAACCAATTGCTTCCAGGCTGCACTTGATTTCTGTGAGCCTGGTCAAGCACTCTGAACTGTAGAGGTAACGGGCCCCAGTGGGAAACCAACAACTGTTGCTTTGCTGAAGGGGTGTATGATCAACTAGCTTTCTAAATATTCACGTGACTGCCCGTGTATTCCTGGGGCTTCCAACCTTCATCAGGGAAGCCTCTTACTGCGGTGCAACCGGCCAGAGCGCTGAGGATAAATGACAGGCGAGTACTCAGGCCTGAGTAGGACCTCTAGATCACCTCTTCCGAAGTTCAGGCAACATCACAGGAGAGGGATGGAAACAACGTAAGAGCCAGAGGATCGGGAGATAGGCAACAAAAAGACATCTTCTGGTCGTGCTGTACTTATTGCACGCATGAACTCACGGCAGTTCTGGTTACCTGCACAAGAGTGAGCCCATCACCGTGCCATCATGCATGGGGAAGGGAACCATGAGCCCCCATCCCCTTCTGAGGTGCAAGCATGGACAATAAATGGTTGTTGGGGGGGAGGAGTATCATTTTGTTCAGTGGTATAGCCACTGACAGATGGCACTTGTTCAGGCAAATAATCTTCTACTTACACTGAACAAGAAATTCAAATTCAACTCAGTGGGTCACACACGAAAAGGAGGTCTGATATTAGGAGCAAGGCCATTGGATGACTGCTTTCTTCTGACCAGAGAGGGAGAGAAATAAGAGAGGGGAATAGGGGATAAAAACACTTAAAATTAATTATGCAAATGTACAAGAGACGACTCAGCGTATAGAGCACACACTGCTCTTGCAGAGGACCTGAGTTCAGTTCCCAGCACCCGTGTTAGGCAGCTCACAACCACCTGCAACTCCAGCTCAGGGGAGCTGATACTTTCTAGCCTCTCTGGGCACCTGCTCTCACTTCTGCATGCTCACACACATACAAATACATACATGTGGTTAAAAACAAAATGAATGTTTTTTAGATGATGAAACTGTAAAACCAAAAATAAAAATAAGAATCAGGGAAAGTTTTAAGTTCTCATCTTCAAGTTATATAGTAAGTTTGGTGTTATATAGCCAGTCTGGGCTACATGATACTCTGTATCAAAGGGGAGAGGGGGAAATCCACTTCAGATATGTCTCTATCAATTCAGTTTTCTCGTGTTACAAGGGAACCGTCAAAAAAACAATGACAAAGGGATCTATTCTTTTGCTTCACAAAAGCTGATCATTGAAACTGCTCTCACACCTCTCCTTTGGCAGAAGTGAGCGCTCCTGTGCCAGACCTGAGTGATGCCAAACTTGATGTAGTTTAGGCATTCGTTCAATGGCATCCCAGATTTCTCACCCCCTGAGACATATGGTGTGTCACATTTCCATAAAAAAAAATACGGGAAAATCCCGCCTCCTGACAAGCTGGCACGCTGTGCACCCACTGCCAGCACACACAGTGGCTTCAAAAATGAGCAGGGTTGATACCCAGAACGCGCTGTATGTGACGTCACCAAGACGGCAACTGTTTGCTTCCGGATGTCAAGAGAAGGCTTTCAAAGCAGGTAAGACACAAATATTTGCTCAGTTGTTGGTTTCCAGAGGTGCATCAAATGTTTAAGAGGGGGCTGGAGGGATGGCTCAGAGGTTAAGACCATTGCCTGCTCTTCCAAAGGTCCTGAGTTCAATTCCCAGCAACCACATAGTGGCTCACAACCATCTGTAATGAGGTCTGGCGCCCTCTTCTGGCCTGCAGGCATATACACAGACAGAATATTGTATACATAATAAATAAATAAATATTTTTAAAAAAATGTTTAAGAGGATGTTAAGGAAACTGCACCAGTTTCCTCCAAAGTATCACTCAAAAAGTATAGAAGAGACTTTCCAAATTCAATACCCAAAAGAGCAAAGTAGAGATGAAAGCTTGGCTGTTTCGGGAATACCAGTGCTACAAGAACTGGGGTTGATAGAAAAGTGTTCACACATTTAAAAAAAAAATGTTTACTGGGCATCTTGGACTCTGGGAACCCAGGTGTAATATAGATGATACGCTTTACAGGTTCAATGCAAGCCAGCCTGCACACAGGGACCTTTAGACAGGCAAGATGTCTTGGGAATTGTTAGAGCCAGGAGGTTAAGCGATGGCAGGGGTAACTGGTGGGCTTTGACATCAGAACCCTGAGATCTATATTCTGCATCGTTGGTCCAGTTATGAAACCTCTCTGAGCTTGAGCCTTCTCACTTAAGATGCGAGTGTTGCCTGCAGCCCTGTTGTGAGACTGGCTGCTGGAAGTGCCAGCATTACACATGCCACTCAATGACTGGGCATGCCATCAGGTGCCCCGTCCACGCCAGCATGCCCTCAAGGACACTGCCACAAAAGGGACAGAAGTCGCCAGCCGGAGGCCAAGAAGCTCACTTTGTCCCTGCAATCAAGGTAAGGCTTTTTCTAGCCAAAGTAGGGTGTCAACGTTTGAGAACACTGGGTATAGCCGGACAGAACACAAAAGCAGCCAGCACAGGCACATACACATCTTGTTTCCGTCCCTCCTTGTTTTAGCCTTGGAGTGATTCAAGCAGTCATTTCCTTAAGAAGAAGAAAACATAGAAAGAAATCAGGAAACTTAGACATCTGAATCTGAAAGTCTCTCTCTCCCTCTCCCTCTCCCTCCCTGCCTCCCTCCCTCACTCCACCTACTTATAGAGGCATGATCTTGTGCTCAATACTCACATAAAACCTGGGTACCAATTGCTTCTTGCAGCCCTTCCCTGGGTTTGGAAATAAATCTCAAATGCTCTGCCTCCATTAAGTGCAGCAAAGGTAGCAGTTTAAACATAAAAATGCAAATACTAGAAAGAAAAAAAATAATAATAACAGCCCTGGCCAGCTGCCGGCTCTTAGCCAGTCAGTGGTTGTATGTTTGATTGCATCAGAGGGGCTGGGAGCTGGCTGAACCCCCGCAGCTGCCCAGCGCAACTGGAGACCACCCATGCTGAAGTGGACAACCATGACGAACAGCGTTTGACAATGCAGAGTGCCAGGGCCCTGAAGTTTCAAGCCTTCAGCTCTGTCCCTAGGCTTAGTGCAGGCCCTGAGAAAGGAGAGAGAGAGAGAGAGAGAGAGAGAGAGAGAGAGAGAGAGAGAGAGAGAGAGAGAGAGAAGGGGGGCTCAAATAAGCAGCAGACTCGTTTCTTCAATCACTGTCTCAGGCCAGCAGCAGGATCCTGGAATGGAAAAAATATATTTCCAATGGAAAATCACCATCTCAAGCTTCACAGATCTCATCTGAACCAGGCATTCACTCTCACCCACTCCCTTAACATCTTACCTGTGGGCGGCTGCAAGGACTATTTCACACCTCTCTTGCTCCCTCTGTTCTAACACCTAATACTTCCTGATTGCCTTATATAGACACGCAGGAGCTGATGGTTCTGAAGACAGGGCTTTTTCATCCAGGACTTTCTATGAGCCAGACTGGGCTGCTCTTGACAAATCTGGTTTGTTTCATTTCCAGGTCAGAGGACAAGTGGGCTTCTCTGAAGCCTAACTCAGACACGAGTTGTGCCAACTTGTTATAAATGACAGTGATGGATAATAGAGGATGAAGCAGACCAAAGGCCCAAAATAAAGAGCTGAACTTGGAGTTGGATCACCAGCACACTGGGAATGGAAACACATGCCTAGAATGATGTGGGAGTGTCATATATCAATCTATTGATTTCATTGGTTAAGCAATTAAAGAAGCTGCTTGGCCCTGATTGGTTAAAACATAGGTGGGAGGCGTAAACAGAACAGAATGCTGGGAGGAAGAGGAAGTGAGCTCAGAGACTCGTCAGCTCTCCTCTCGGGGGCAGACGCCTCAGAGAGACACGATGCTCCACTCTTGCGGGCAGAGGCGAGAGCTCTGCTCTCTGAGGCACACGCGATGAAGCTCCGACCCAGGATTGACGTAGGCTAGAATCTTCCCGGTAAGCGCACCTTGGGGTGCAACACAGATGATTAGAAATGGGCTAAATTAATATGTGAGAATTAGCCTAGAAGAGGCTAGATAGAAATGGGCCAAGCAGTGCTTAAAAGAATACAGTGTCCGTGTAATTATTTCGGGTAAAGCTAGCCTTGCGGGCAGCGGGGTGCTGGGGACGCAGCCCTGCCGCTCCTATTACAACACTAGAATCCTAGCACTCAGGAAGTGAAGAGGACCAAGGTTCAGATTCAGTGTTGTCCTCAGCTACGTGAGTTCAAGGCCCACATGAACTACTTGCGGCTGTGATTAAAAAACACAAAAATAACAAGAATAAATAATAAATAAATGATAAGTGTTTCATTCTTCAAAGCAAACAGGTGAACCTAGCAGCCTTTAGCTCTGAATGAAACTATTCCCAGCTGATGGATGTCTCTACCAAACATACCTAACCCCTGCCTGCACCAGCTCCCACCATGAATACCCAGGAGGGAAGTCAAACCTGGAATCCAAAACTAGAGAACCCTTTGCTTCCTGACTCAAGATAAGTCTGTAGGCAAACTGCTGGGTTTGGGGCCTCTTCGTTTATTGTCTCAGTGACACTAATCTGCAGGTGAATTGAGAACCCCACAGAAGATTCTGTCCATATTAACCTCCCTCCTGTATCAGATTCTAACTATCGCCACTCAACGTTATAGCCTGTCTAAGAAAAGGAAGAGTGTATCACAGAGTGCAGTGTGTGAAAAATCTGCTTTTGCCACGTGATGCACTCCAGAAACTGCCTGGAAACCCTAGATAGAGATTCTGTCTCCAGCTCAAGGGCTCCAGACAGAGAAATTGGAATCATTGCGCTTGCTCCGTGATTGGAAAGCTGCCCAGCAACACCCAAAGACCCAATCTCATAGAATGCTTGCCACCGTCTTCTGTGTTATGTAGTCCTGGCTGTCCTGGAACTCGCTCTGTAGACCAGTTTGGCCTCTAACTCACCGAGCTCTGGCTGCCTCTGCCCGCTGAGTGCTGGAATTAAAGGTTTATGCCGCCACCACCACCCGTTGTTACCGTCTTCTGAAGCTGAGTCTCAGGGTGAGTGCGCATGAGAATCTTAACCAAATTGCAGGCCCCTGTGATGCACCCAAAAGTTTTCAATTGGTTCAGCCATAACTGCTTGGGAATTCTTCCAGTACCTACGGCAACCCAGAACCAAACAGCACAAAGGTAGAACCAGGATATCTGGGCTGAGAGCACTACAGCTATTAGCTAAGGGCTGGGCAAAGGGGGGTCCACTCTTAGAACTGAGGAAATAGCTAGCTTAACCAGTAAAAACACTTTCTTGCAAGCACAAGGCCCTGAATTGGTTCCCCAGAACCTAGGTAGAACAGAGATCCACTTGCCTCTGCCTCCCAAGTGCTGGGATAAAAGGCTTGCACCACCACCACCCGGCTTTATTTTTTTTTTTATTGAGAAAAGGAAAAAAAACAAGTTTCCGCCTCCTCCCAGCCTCCCATTTCCCTCCCCCTCCTCCCACACTTC
>NC_022029.1:2695579-2705630 GCF_000317375.1 Microtus ochrogaster | reverse complement strand
CACGAGGGGTGCACCCACCCATTGAGACAGTGGAGCTGATCTATTGGGAGCTCACCAAGGCCAGCTGGACTGTGACTGAAAAAGCAGGGGATAAACCCGGACTCTCTGAACGTGGCGAGCAATGAGGGCTGATGAGAAGCCAAGGACAATGGCAAGGGGTTTTGATCCGGCTTTATTTTTTAAAGCCATCTATGATGCATGCTATCATAGTGTCCGTGAGTTCACTGGCGTCTGTCAGGCGTGTTGTGTCCGGAATCAGTTTCCTTGGAGTCATTCGCCACTCTGGTGACAATCCTTCTACCCTGAGAGGTTTGGCTGGTCACACCTTCTTTAGAGCTGAGTGCCTCTCACTCTGTGCACATTGTCAGACCTGCACAGGTTCAAATCAGACAAAACCCAAGCACTGAGAAGAAGAAGTGGACGCAGCCCCACCGCTAACCAGGAAGCCATTTGCAATTGACTTTGATGGGCTGCCACCCATCTCTACCTGGGAACCTTTGTTCAGTCCTTGCAAAAAGTGATTTCCTCCTTGATGAAGCCCTGAAACCTACATGAGAAGGAAAGTCGGGGATCTTCCACTGGACAGAATACATCCATGCCTCAAGTACCACAGAACACAGCTAGGAAACTTAGCCAGGAGACTTCCCATGCATGCCCTCCCCCCCACCGCACCGGGGAGCATCAGCAGCGTTTCAATCTAGAGTAAGTTTATGCTCTATCTGCAGAATTCCACCCAATGATATGTACCTCTGTGTCTCTTTCCCCCACTCCATACCCCAAAATCCTGAGTGTCCTTTGTTAAGCAATGACAGCAATGGTGTCCAGGAGCTGTCCCAGACTGTCTTCTCTCCTGAAAGTGCTCAGGGCTCAATGTCCCAAAGGTGTCTGACCCCTGCCCCAGGACTACAGCATTCTGCACATAGGATGGACTCTCCCGTTTGGTGTCTAAAATACACAGCCAGGACTTGAGATGTTCCCTTCACCTTTTATTTCTTCTCCCCACCCCACCCCCGCCCACCAGATTTTGTTTTCTTTATTTGTGCGTCCTAAACCAGTTGATACTTTTAGCCCCAACTCCTCTGTTCCCATTGTCATTAAATTCCTGCCAGTCAAAGTCTGGCCCATTACCAGGAGGGCATTCTTGCGAGGGCTGTTCGTGGAGAAAGTAAATTTACAAGGTGTTTTAATGTAACCCGTTTTAAGAGATGGCAAGTAATCCATCTAAGTATTTAAACAGGAGTGGATCGCTCCTTCCCCCGACATGCCAACACTTTCACACATTTGTTATACCACAGGGCCAGCTTCCTTGGCTTGATGAGTAAAAACTGCAAGGCAGGGCCTTCGTTGCTAACTCGCTGTTGTAGCATAGCAATAAATGCCAGCCTTTATGGAACCTCAAGCTTGTTAGAAGCCATGGCTCTGAGAGACAGAACGAATTTGGCCTGAGACAGGAGTGATGGTCCCCTCTACTCAGCATTTGTGAGTTTGCGGCCTGTCCTCAGAGAATTGCAGCTGTCTGGACCATGTAATTCGGCATCTCCTTGCTGCTCCACTTTCTCCCCAGAACCCAGGCATGCTATTCTAATACACTCTCAATTAAAAATGGTGAGGTTCAACAGGATGGCTGCCTAAGCAATACCTGGACAGGGACAACACTAACACGGAAAGGGGGGCATTTCATGGAGATCCACCCTAGACAAAGAACTACAGGCAGCTAAGGGATCTGAGAGAGAGAATTAGTTTTCCTTAGGGATGAGCCCCCTAATTGGTTATCCAACATCAATTGGTCTCCCTGAAATCACATACATATGCGTATCACTAAGCACACTGCATAAATTATGTGTGTGTGTGTGTGTGTGTGTGTGTGTGTGTGTGTGTGTGTGTGTATTGGGTGGGGGGTCATAATAATAAAGAAAAAGAGGCCAGGAATTGAAAGAGGACAAGAGAAGAATGTGAGAGGAATTGATGGAAGAAAAAAGGAATATGGGGAGAGGAAATAATGCAATTATATTTTAACTTCAAGAAAATTAATTAAATATATATATACCCTTAGACACAGTGACTCTCAGCCTTAGTCGGAGAAGATTCTTTTTGCAGTGGGCAGTAGCCAATGAAGAGATGCTTAACCGCTCAAAGTACTAAGAATGAGATGAAGTGCTGAGACGTGCATGGACCTCTTTATCAGCTTCCACCACCAGGGCTCAGGGAACACCACAGAAGAGGAGACAGAAAGATGAGAGCTGAAGGATACGGTGGAGCGTCCTGGGATGCCGCCCTCCGGTTAGGCCATGACTAGCGCAATCATGAGGTTACCACAGCTGTACACAAGACAAAGCCACCCAACATTCTGACATCGATGGGGCAGATGGTCTCCATGCCCCACTGAAGATCTACTAGCAGTCTACGGTTGCTGGGAGAGGAGGAATCACTCTGGGAGAGGAGGGTGTGGCTATTGGTAGCAGCACAGTCCTCGGTGAAGGGCTCATACCTGTGCGTGAGTCTATAGGCACCAGTAGTCGGCTATCTAAAAATTAAATCATGAAGTTGTGAGGGGTCGTGTTGTTGAGGGAAATGTGGGGGATAAATATGATCATAGTTCATTGTGCATCTGTGCCTCAAGTTTTTTCAGCATAAAGAAAAAATTTTAAATGTATTGCTATAAATCTGAGTCTATTAGCCATGATATTGTGAGACAAAAACTACTTTTTTCTCATGGGAAAAAAATGAAAAACATACTATAAAAAGGATAATGTGAAAATATTAAAGATATATTAGTAAAGGAAAGGGCAGATTTCTGATGCAGATGCACAGCACAGGGCCCCTATCTGGAAACATGCTGTGTCTGCCTGCCTTAGAGCTCATGTGCCCAGAACAGAAACATCCTTACTCATGGAGTTCCTGGATATTAACACAGGACCAAGTACTCTTTCTGGATGACGTGCTTTTGGGAGACAATTTCTCCTCCTTTTTACTTAAAATTTTCTGTAGTGAAGCTAGATTTTTTAACAGAGACAAAATATAAGGGATTGTTGGTTCTCTTCAAATGCCACAAAAGACTGAAGCATGTCCAAAATAAACCATCTTCCTCATTATTCCCTTCAGATGCTGAAAGAAGAGAGAGCACGTTCGCACTGATTCCCAGGGGTCCCAGAGACAGTGACTTTCTATTCCAGGCTGAAGTCTCTGCGAGCTGGCCGTCGTTGGTCTAGGATGGAGCAGGAGTTTGTAATTAAGGCGGACAAAGCAAAGAATACACAGGTGTGGGAGAGATGGGAGGCTTTCCGGGAGGGATGGATGGATGCAAGTCCCAGAGACAGTGGGAGCTGGATGTGCTGGCCCTAGCCTGTCACCCCAGTTCCCAGAGGACTGTGGTAGAAGAGCAGCAGTTTCAAGGTTAGCCTGGTCACAAAGCAAGAGCCTGTCTCAAAACAAACAAACAAAACGCCAACGAGAAAAAGGCAATAGAAAATAAAGTGTGGTGGGGGGGAACGACTTGATGAGTTACAGTCTTAATTTATTGAAGCCCAAATATGTTCCACTGTAAAGTCCAGAATATAAATTCAAATTAAACCTAGCCCTGCAGCTCAAGGCGAAAGGAAAAACTGCACCGTTAATGATCTCCCACCAACTTCAAAAGCAGGATTGGGCCACAAGGTAGAAAGGCAAAGAGGTTATAGAAGATGCTGCAAGCTTTATTCTGGGTCTGTTTAACACAGCGAAGTAAGTTCTGAAACTGGCAGGTCGAGGACCACACCCACTGAGGCTCCAGGACCCTGCAGGACCAAGGAACTCGAAAGCCTCTGGAAGCTCCTTTTAGCTGGAGTCCTGGATGAGGGCGCTGCCCCTAAACACAGGGTATCTGGCTGCCTATCCAGAAACCAGGCCTGCTCAGCTCATCTCCCGCCTTCTTGGTTCAGGAGCATATTTCAAAACGCCACTTTATTAACATCCAAACAAAAACACCTCTCGGACAGGGATGAGGGAGCAGGGGATAAACAGCATTGCCACCCATTGTTCGGCGCTGTCTAACTCTTCCTTTGATGGATTGCGAAAGGCAGTTATGGAGGAAAAACTCTTGGCCACCGCTGAATTCAGAACGAATGGCGAGGCATTCCGATGAAGGGGGCTGATGGATTAAAGCGCACCAAGGAAAGACATCTCACACCGTGCCCAGATAGGCCATGCCACCACGAGAGGAAATTCGGCCTGCAATTTCCAATCACGGGAGAGCTGGCAGAGAGACAGAATTTGAGGCTTCCTCGGATTTACACTTTATCTGCTAATTAGCATTAACATGCGCTGTGGAGGTGCCTCACCAGCTTGGGGCACAATTAAAAAAAAAAAAAAGAAAAAAAAAAGGAATGTGTTACCATCACAGAATGTGTAATTACTTAAAGCACTGGCTGAAAATTGCAGGGTTCTTCCTTGCAGAATTTGTATATATTTATTGTTAGAGATAAACTTGTTGAAGTATATCTAATCTAATTTTATGTTATAATTCCTGTTTAAGATAATTTTAGTGTCAGCAAGCCAAGAACTGAAGTAAATACTGTCGTAAATTATAATACATTAAAATACCAGAGCGATGCATCCATTCAGCCGTGACTCGACTGGTGCATTGTTTAAGGACACAAGAAAAAAAGTCTCAGATTATATCAAAACTCACGTAAATTCTGTTTTTTCTCCTCGGTGGTGTCAGGTCATGGGGCTGAGGGTGCTGCCAACATTGCCCTCCTTCAGGTCCCTGGAAATGGAAGCCGCTTCAAAAAGGGATTGCAGATTTCCATTTCCCTCAGATAGAATTTATTATTTTTGCAAAATCCCTTCAAATTGCTGTTTCTTACCACAAAGCAAATGAATTAGGACAGATGATTTGGCTTTAAATCATAAATAGGCTATTACTGGTTTTAACGTTGAGTTAAGACCTCATTTAAATCTCTCCTTAAATTGTTAAGCAAGACAATTTAGAGCTACGAAAAGGAAGCTATACATGGTGCTTTTCAGTAACACGTTGTCATAGCAGGGGCTACCAAGTCAAGCAAAAGCAGTTTCTTGGGGGGGGGGGGGAGTGGATTACAGGGAGAGCCCCGCCTGCATAGGGGCTTTTAGGCTATTCGTTTTGAAGCAGGATTCCGCCAAGCTTGCAAAACTCAGAAAGATGTGGAGATTAGCGCTGCCTCTGGCTTTCTGTGTCCTCCCATCTCTGAGAGAGAGAGAGAGAGAGAGAGAGAGAGAGAGAGAGAGAGAGAGAGAGAGAGAGTGTGGGTTCAGAGTATATAACAGACCTACAGTTCACAAGGTTAATATTTTATTCCCACAGTTTGGGTTTCTAACACGTGAACAGCTCTCCCAGCTGGGTCCTACTAGCCTCATGGCGAAGGCACCATGGGTACTTGGTAGAGGGTCCGAGCATTGTAATATCTGCCCGTTCACCTCACTGCCGTACGACCATAGTGACTTAGGCCATCTCCAAGTCCTCATGCAGGAGTTGCTCCACACCCTTTTTCTAAATACACTGCAGTGATTAATTTTCAGTAGGTTAAAGGTTCTGATATATTGGCCTTATTTTTGCCAATTTGGAGACGCAGCCTTGCTCAGCACATTCAAAATTTATTTATCTTTTTATGGCTCCTTTTTAACTCAGGAACATTGTATTTTTTCTCTTCAGAGATTCCCATCTACACAAGCCAAGTGCATAAAAGACAGGACCAGAATGCCTCCATAACCTGGATACCTTGAGGTAGGAGTGGGATGAACAGAATGGAGTCTTCTCCCCAGAGCCCGGGGCTGCCATGTAGTAGCAATAGCAGCAGCAGAACCTGACGCTCACTTTGGAGGCTAAAGTAGTGGAGAAGTGGTAACCCCGGTGCTGGGAACAAGGACTAAGCAAGTATTGACAACACACTGTTTCTGATGCACTCTGTGGCTCCAGAAGGGTTGGGAAAAGGAGGACTTCAGCGCCAGCCTCATGCCTCGTGGGACGAGCAAGGCTGTGGTTACTTGAAGTAACGCTCCTTATTTCACCCCTGAAAGTGTTCGCCTCACAGAGCCAGGGATTCTCCTCATGCAATAGCCACCCTTTCTCTCGCTGAATCTGGAGAGGGTTTTGTATCATCAGTCTTACTGAAGGGAAGTTACCAACGGCAATGTAAAGCCACACACTTGGGCATATGTGGGAAAATCAATCCGCAGCTTGGACAGGGAGTTGAATATGCTGACTGGATGTGGACACAGATGCAAGGGACGTTTCTAGGGCTGTCTCTTGCCTTGGCCCATTGGGACTGCTACAGTAGGACACTGTAGCCCAGGGTGGTTTAGAAACACTTATTATTCCAGCCCTGGAACCTGGGCAGTACAAGCCTAAGACACCAGCACACTGGATGCCTGATAAGGACTCACCGCCTGGCTCAGCTTGTCCTGTGTTCTGTGTTCTGTCACGTGCCAGAAGGGTGGCAGAACTTTCCGAAGGACACTAACCACTGGGGACTCACCTCCAAAGATTTCCCTTCCTAGTACCAGAAGTTCAGACTTAGTTTAAACTCCTCCTGAAATAGTTAAGGACAACTTACCCATTGAAGTTGAGGGAGGGAGGTCGAAGCATTCTGTGTGTAAGGTTAGACGAAAATAGGACCTTCTCATATACAAGGAGCTCTCTGAGTTCATACGAAGTAGCGAGAGCTGCTGGCCTTAGCTGAAGTTTTCCTCCTCTAAACTCTTAACTTCTGCTTTGTGCCATGCGTAGGCGAGAAGTCCGACACTAAAACTGTCCTTGACTAAGTCCACAGGAGAGACCGTGACGGGCACAAGGCAAATTGGGTTGCTGTCACCTGCAGGCTGTGCTATCAACTGTCTGCTCTACAGACTCGCTGAGTTCAAGCTCCACAGGGATTTCCTTCCCTCGCCTTCAAGGTAATTTCTATACCTGTTTTTGGATATTGTGAATTATGATGCCTTTATTACTTTAATGGATTCCAATTTGAAAAGTTTGCTGTCAGTGTAGCTATAAGAAGTAGGCAACACGAAGTCAAGATTGAAGTTCAGGGTTTAATCCGTGAGGCAACAGAGAAGGCACCAGCACAGCATTGAAGGGGGCCTTATCAAAGAATGAGATGTAAAAATATAGAAAGAATTGATGCAAGCCTACAGCCTAGATCCCCTCCTCCTGTAAAGGTAGCTGTCACCAACTTCACCATGAACTCATCTAAAAAGTCCCCTCTAGGCCATTCTGTCGAGAAACAAAAACAGGGGCAACCCCCCCCAGCCCCACAAGAAGGCAGACAAGGAAGAAAATACCCTGACCACGCCCTCTTCTCTTCTCCTGTCTTCATTGGCCATACTCAAGGAGAGCTCAAAGGGCAGGGGGTTTGTTGATGCCTCTCAGAAAACAGAGCAGGCTGAAGAGCAGGGAGAGTCCATTTGACGGGCTTTGCAGCACAAGTATTTAACTTCTGCAACGAAATGCCTTATGGAAACCAGGCATCCCATGGGTTCCCATACAACTATAAATCCCTCCAGTAAAACAAATTTGTTACCACTTTTCACTTCTTATGGATTTTCGCAGGAGTCCTTAGAGGCCAACAATTACCACTAACTTGCGGTTGTCACCAATATCTTAGCAACACACATTCCTGGAGTGCACATGTCCAAACACGCTAAGTGGTCTTTTAACTATCTTTTACCAAGAACTACATTTACGGGCTCTTAATTACATCCGAATTGTTTACATTTTCCTTCGTGATGGGGCATTGTTAACCGAGCACTAAAAAGAAGTCCCTTATCTTTATGGCTTCAGACAGAGTTCACTTTATCATCCCCATATCTATATTACTGGGACCTGTTTTTTTTTAATGCTTCTTTCGCATTGCATATATGTGTTTGGAGGGGAGCTGCACATGTATATGTGTGCACACGGCGTGTATAGGGGATGAAATTCAGCACTGAGTCTTTGCCCGGTCACGCCACTCCACACCTTATTCTTTAAGACAGGGTTTCACACGGCACCTCAGGCTTACTCACTCAACTAGATGGACAAGCCAACAGGCCCCGGTGAGCCTCCTGTCTCCACCTCTCCAGGGATAGCGTCATAGGTGTGCTCACCCTTTCTACATGGCTGCCGGGAGTTGAACTTAGATCGGCATGCTGGCGTGGCAAGCGCTTTGCCATCTGAGCCATCTCCCCACCATCGCGAGAATAGTCTTGTTGCAGCACCTTTCTCTCGTTTTGATTTTGAGAGAAAACTCTGTGCATTGCATTGATGCAACTTTAACTCTTGCATGCTCTCCCCTCCCTTGACAGCTGAGGTTTCACCCATCATAGATTATTGTTTCTATTCCAAATTGCTGTCCGGTGGCTTTAGTGGGAAGCTGACTCTCCTGGAGCGCCTTGCTTAACCTGTCTTTAGGATTATGGCAGAGGTGTCTATCTATAATTTTGGCCTAATATGGCTACGGTTGTTTGTATGAGCTATACTCCCTTAGACCCAACTAGGTCCACCCTTTGACCTACATTTCCGCATCTGATTAGCTAATATTCTTATGAACCAAAAGGAACTCTAACTTTCTCTTCAGTAATCCTTTACTCAGTGAAAGAGATTGCTTTAACTTTCAAAAACATACAGTTTCATCTCTAGTATCTGATAAGTCTTCTTTCGTTTTAGATTTAAATGGATGGGACTGAAAAATATTTTTTTATTTTCTCCAAGAACAGATACGATGCCCCAAAGTGCTCGCTTTCTAACAACAGGCGGGATGAGAAAACGCGGACGAGTCGGCTTTAGACCAACACAGCCCTGGGCGGCACACCTCACTCTCTGGTTCGTCCTCATTATCTCTGGCAAATTCTTTAACCTCTCCACCTGTTTCTCATAAATAACAAATGGTGTAAGAATTCCTATTTGGATGGTAGTATTGTGTGTTTGCTAAATGGTATTCTGTAGGCAAAACACCTCGGGTGCAATGCTTAACACCAGCCCTGCCCTTCTCCTCACTCCCAGCTCCACCTTCCCCGTCACAGCCCTGGTGTCTTTGTAAACCTGTGCTCCAGGCCAGAACTATGAACTCTGTGGTTGCTGCCTCTTTTCCCTATGGGCTCCTGCTGCCCTTTCATCTCTTTTCCCCACATGCCTATCAGAGTTAACAAAGCTGAAGATGCAGTAACGTGCATGTTCAAATCTAGCTGGAATAAGATAACAGGGAGCGATAAAGATAGTGGGAAACAAGGCGATGTTTATCTACAAACACCCCCAGGCACAATGCGCACATATAATTTATTTGCCAAGTAAAATACAGCAGTCAGTTGAACTTGGATATGGGTAGCCATTTTGCAAAGTTGCCTTCCAACAAATGCACCGGCCGTCATGGTTCCCAAGTCTTAGATATTATTGTGCTCCGATGAATTTAGTTGTAATTATGAGCAATTTTCTATAAAATCTTTCCTGAAAACATCCTACCCATGGTATGTAAGAAACAAGTTTGCAGATGTATGCATATGCAATAATCAAGATTTATGTGTTTACTTTTCTCTACCGAAGAAGCTGTAGACAGAGCCAAAGATTGCCCCAGATATACATAACTATATTTTATAAAGTTGATAAAGAAAGCTAGGAATGTTTCCAGAAACTAGTACACACGAGGCAGCTACGTGGTAACTCAGAAGGGTAGCTCCATGGGCCATCCACACTCCCTGATTATCAGTGTACAAGTGAGGTGCATAATAAATGCCAACAGAATGATGGGCATGGACTTCCTTGCCTGTCATATGAGCTGGATGAGTCACTTTATGGTTTTTAACAGTAAATTCTACTTCTACATACCAAAAATTAAGACAGGAGTCTTTAGCAAGGCAGGAGAGTTCTTGTCTTTATTCTCAATGTTGAAGGGGTTAAGTAAGGCGAGATGACTGCCACGAGCTACCACACAATGAGTTCCAGGTTAGCCTGGGCTACAGTATGAGATGTATAGAGAGAAATAGATAGATAGATAGATAGATAGATAGATAGATAGATAGATAGATAGATGGATGGATGGATGGATGGATGGATGGATGGATGGAT
>NC_022029.1:2691353-2695354 GCF_000317375.1 Microtus ochrogaster | reverse complement strand
ATAGATAGATAGATAGATAGATAGATAGATAGATAGATAGATAGATAGATGGATGGATGGATGGATGGATGGATGGATGGATAGATAGATAGATAGATAGATAGATAGATAGATAGATAGATAGATAGATAGATAGATGATAGATAGATTAAACATAGATGTTGTAGATAGATATAGATATGATAGAGAAATGGAAATTCCAATGAATTTATGTCTCTCTATCAGACCAGTAGCTTTCATACCTCTTCCTCCCCTCTACCTCTCCCTCCACCTTCTCCTCCTTCTCCAGCAGTGTCTCCTGCAACTAGACTGACCCTGAACTTCCCATCTTCCTGCTTCTACCTCCTGAGTGCTGGGATTACAAGTGTGCACCAGCCATCAGTTCTCATTCCTTATTCTTGAGCAATCCTCAGGACTGAGCCAGAGAAGAGCAACCTTTATTAGATCCCACATAGAACAAAGGTGGCATATCCATCAGCCAAGCGAATACACGTGCTACCTTAATACAAGTTACAGACATGTGCTCATCGCCCTGAATGTGGTCTTTTAAACAGTTAAGACCAAGACCATTTGGTGGCAATGATAGGGGGGCAGAATTCTGTTTCCTCTTAACTTATGTGTTGAATACTATAGAATGTGGCTGACTTTGAAAAATGTTTAATAAATTAAAACAATGCCATTAAGCTATGACTTAATTTAAGCCTACATTATTTTTTCCACCGTTGAGACTGTGGTGGTTAGTGCTAATTGTCAAGCTGATAGGATCTGGATTCTCCTGGGAGGCAGGCCTCTTGACATACCTGTGGGTGATTGTCGTGATTTCATTCACTGAGGTGGGATGACTCGTCTGCTGCAGGTGGCAGCATTCCCTGGCTAGGATTCTAAACTGTGCCCATGAAAGAAAGGGCACTGAACAGCAGCAGGACTCTGCCCTTCTGTGTTTCCTGGTGTGGGTGTGATGCGACCAGCGCCTTGAAGTACCTGCCGCCTTCACTTTCCCCAAACTGTGAACTAAATTAAGCCCTTTTTCTCTGAAGTTGCTCTCCTAGGTATTGTATCCCAGCAATATGAAAAGGATTGAATCTGTGTCCTCGAGCAAAATAGATAAGGGCTTTACCATAGAGCTGTTTCCCTGGCCAGACTTTAATCTAATATGAATACAATACATAATAATACACAAAGGGGATTTTGACACTGGCACACAGAGGAAAGACCCAAGAAGATAGTAACCCAGAAGCCCAGGAAAGGATCGCAGAATCTCTACTGGCACCATGACCTCAGACTTCAGCCTCCAGAACTGCAGGAAAATGAGTTTCTACTATTTAGCTTTAGGACTGTGACATCCCTACTAAACTAATAAAATAGCAGCAGCCGTAACCCGTTACACATTTACCATGTTCTAACAGTGAGGTAACCACACAACTTTTGAGACTAGATTCTTTCCCCTTCCACTTTCTCCAGTACCAATATCAAACAGAATAACTGAAAGAAATTAACAGTCTTTTAGCACTATAATCATAAGAGACGTGTGAGATTATATTCCAGCCAGTGACTGTCATGGGGGTTTCACAGACTGAGAATAGCCAATGTAGACTTACCTTGACGCCTTCTCTTCTCTCCAGGAAGACTGATTTGAAGCCATCCAGCAGGGAACAGCCAAAGGCTGCAAGCCACCATGAAGGCAAAGCCCTCGGTGATGAATTGCTGAGGGGAAAGAAGGGACAAGGACCCAGAGGAAAGGATAAAAAGAGATAAGAGATCCAGAGAGTAAGATGTTGGTTGCTGAGCCCAGAAGATAGCCATGTGGGCAACATACGTTTGAGAAAAGAGAGCCAGTACCACTGTAAGAAGCCAAAGATGTTTCTGATATATCAGGGCAATGAGGCCACTCCTGAAAGTCCACCTCCTGCATAGAGTACAAGAGTTTGTGATAAGTATCAAAGCACCAGACTCATTCAGGCTATGCACTGAAGCAAGCTTTCACGACACAAGTGTTTGCTTCCAAGTATGTAAGTTCACTCTAGGCATGCTTGGCATCTGCGGAGGCCAGAAGAAGGCACTGGATCCCCTAGAGCAAAAGTTATAGACTCCAGTTGTGAGCTACCATGTGGGTGCTAGGAACCAAACCCTGGTTCTCTGCAAGAGCACCAAGTACTCTTAACCACTGAGCCATTCCTCCAGTCCTTATTAACAAACGTTCCCATGTTCTCAGTGAGCAAAAAGTAACCTGATTTGGGCATGAATTCGGTGACAGCTTCCTTTGGGTGTCAAAACTTAAAGCTGGGATTTTCACAGAACGCCGTCATTCAGTACTCAAAACCACTTACAAAGTAGGCGCTGCACCACTGTGTTGTTTCGATTTGGAACTGAAGCCCGATCAGCGTGCCTGATCAAAACATTTTTTAACCGAGCAGGTGCTTTGCATGGTGTCTGGCAATGGCAATTATTTGATAAGTATTTTTGAATATAGCCAAAGAATCATGACAGACATACTCCAAGTTCAACATCAACAAGGTCCAGGGCAAATGAATTTGGAATGTGGTGTCTGAGAATGGGGTGGGTTCTGGCCCAAAGATTCAGTGCATCCTGGAGCGTAGTGAATTGATGTCAGGCTCTAACCCAGCTTCTATCATCACAGAGCCAGAGCCAGGCTCTTAGGCGTGTGCCATGTGGAATCAAATGTGGGTTTTACACCTGTGGTGTTTGCTTTTTTTTTCTTCAGACAAATATGCAAACTGATAACAAGACCATCTGTCTCTTCATCCTCGGATACAAAAGATGACTGCACATGCAGAGAACTAATCACTCTGCTCTTTCTAACTGCTCGTCTGATTGCAGAAGCATCTTTGTGCAGTTCCATTTTAATAAGCTGCTTTAGAATTTCCTACTCCTCTGTCTTTGTTTATGTATTCTTAACTTCCCAAGAATGAGAAATTATCAAGCAAATTTCTTCCATTGCAGCATCAACAACAACAAAACTGTTCTGTTAGACTTGAAATCAACATTTCTACCCTATGCTGCATTATGGAATGCGAGGGGGGAAGATTCAGAAGTCTGAAATGCAGCTAGAAAGAAGACACAGAGGACAGTTCTGACAAAGCGATGAGACCCTGTGAGAGGAAATCTTCTTGTCACCTCGTTTGCTTTCGCTGAGATTCTGGTTGACTTCTTTGAAAGCTACTCCTCACCACCCAAAATTTCTGATGTACAGAAAAGAGAGGTGGCTTTCTGGCTCCTTCGACCTTCTCCCATCTCCTGACCATTGGACCACATAAGAAATTCTCATTCACTACAGTGATTGTGTTGCCTCTTCTAGAAGATTGCTTAAGAACCCAAAAATAAAGGAAACTAGTAAGGGGAAAAAAGTTTAGACCCCCAGACTTCCATAGAACACACAACTGACAGATTTGAAGTAAATCTATACAAGATGCAGCTGGTGAGCCAGCCATCTGTATGCCTCCCCACCCCACCCCCAACTCACTCTCTTTGTCAAAGAAATGTAGAAAGGGACCAGGGTTCTGGCATCCTGTTTCCTGCCCAGCCGACCCAGCTGTGGCTGTGCTTTGGAGTCTAGGGTTAAGAAATGACAGATATTTTCATTATTATTCCAAGTTTCTAAACTGATCATTCTTTTTAAAGAAATAAAAATAAATCAATAAACGTGTCCCTCCCTTTGTAAAAATAAAGGGAGAAAGTTGTAATGGTCCCTGCATTAAAGTAGGTTTCCCCGGAAGTGGTGGTCTCCATAACAGTTCTGCTCATGCCAGGAAGCCATGTGGTAAGAAAACATTAGAGCTCTTTTTAAAAATTATCGAATCTTGTCATCTTAACTAACATTTAACTTTTTACTTAGATTTTATGATAGATAGATAGATAGATAGATAGATAGATAGATAGATAGATAGATAGATAGATGATAGATAGATATCATCTACAGATAAAAACATACAGATAAAATCTACAGATTAGATAGATAGATAGATAGATAGATAGATAGACGA
>NC_022029.1:2681775-2691151 GCF_000317375.1 Microtus ochrogaster | reverse complement strand
AGATAGATAGATAGATAGATAGATAGATAGATAGATAGATAGATGACAGATAGATGACAGATAGATAGATAGATAAATAGATAGATAGATAGATAGATAGATAGATAGATAGATAGATAGATAGATGATAGATAGATGACACATAGACAGATAGATAGATAGATAGATAGATAGATAGATAGATAGATAGATAGATAGATAGATAGATAGACAGATAGATACAGTTGCCCATATGTGAGGATACCTGATCAAAAATATTTCATTGAGGAATATCCAAGGAAAAGAGTCTGGGGACTACCGTCCACAAAGACTGGCAGTGTATTGGCGGTGTCTACGGAAACTCAGGATCCAGTAAACCACTGACGAGTTCAACTCGAAGATAAAAATTGAGGTGAGAGGGCACCAGAGGACCTGAGGTGGCAATCATGTCCTGTTTTCTCTGTTAGGACACAGTCTTACCTTTTCTAAGACTGCTGTGTCTTAGAGTCTTACAGGCTTTGCAACCACACAAACGATACGTCTACCGCTCTGATTTAAAATACAGCAAGGTCCTCAACTGCTCAATCCTCGATTTGTTTCTCTAACAGGGAATTACTAGCTGGGCATGACGGTGCATGCCTATAAGCACAGCTTTCATTTGCAAGACGATTCATAGATCCGTTTCACTCACTGTGCACACCAGTCCGTTTCTCTAGTTACAGAACAGCATTTACTGTTCCCTACCCGTTCCCCTCTTCTTGAGCCCCCACGTTCTTGTGTCTCACTCCATCTTCAGCTTCTGTCACACGCTTACACGTTGCCTTTCTCCCAGCATGCCCTCCTGGGTGTGTGCTTACTCCAGTCCTTCTGGAATGCTCTTGCCTTGTTTTATCCTTGCTCCTCCCACAACCATCAGCATTTTTCATCTGTCTCCAGCTAAATTCAGCTGGCACGTCAGCCCTTTTGGAAAACAGCCTTGATCCACTTACTGACTCTCATGTTGCATACCATGCTGCAAAGCACTGACATAGCCCCTACCCACAGTATATGGTCATCTCTCACTCTGCCAGTCCCCCTCGTTTCTCCCATGGGGCTCTGCTGCATCCTTCACCTCTGAAGGCCCAGCATTTGCCTGAGCCTGGTCCCTGAGGAAGAACATAACGAATGTTTGCCGCATGACCGCATGGACAACTTGTCCCTTCTCCTTGTCGTCATCCTTTTCCAGCCTCCCACGAGCCTACATGGTGGTCTGTCTTTCCTCATCACCTGCTCCCTGTACCTTTCACCAGTGCCAAGCCTCCTTCCTCACCCTGCGCCATCTGTCCACTGCAGAGAGCAGTAGCTAGCTAAACTGTTTCCGCTCCCAGAGACTCAGGAGCAAAGCCAGGCAGCTGTGGCTAGATCTCCTGCCTCGCGTTGGATCCTCAGTGAAGCTATCATCAGCAAGCTGCAAGCTGTGGTGAGTCTTTCCGGGCTCAGATCCGCTTGGGTCTACACCACAGTTCTAGACTTGCATACTAGAACCCCATAGTGATATTGGAATGACTAAGTTCTCTGTGTGTCCTATGATGGAGGGGTGTACATTATGATTTGCCCATGGTAATGAAGCCACACCATGATCCATTGGCTTCCTGCATGATCCCCGTCAGTCACAGAGGTTTTTAAAATACATTAAATAGAAAAGGTGACTGCTCAGTTGGCAAAGTGCTTTCTCTACAAGCGTGGAGACCTGAGTTCGAATCCCTAACACCCTCAAAAAAGCTAGGCATGAGACATGTGCCTGCATACCAGTGACAGGTAGGTAGAGAGAAGCAGACCCTCATCTGGCTGAAACTCAAGTTCCAGGTACAGTGAGAGACACTGTCTCAAAAAATTAAGATAGAGGATTATAGAGAAAGACTCCAAACATCAACCATTGGCCTCCACAGACATACACGTGGGTGTACATACCTTCACAAGTGCGAACACACATGTATGCACACACACACACACACACACACAAGCACGAAAATTTGGGGAATACTAAACCTGATCTTTTTTTCTCCCATTATGTGAACATAGTTCAGCATGCTAAGTATCTAGAGAAGTAAAACTCACCCATGTGTAGAGAAACACTTCCACAAGCTCAGAAATGGCTCAGGCAGGGTACAAGGGCACAGTCACTTCAGAATGATGAATAACCAAGTGCTGGCCTCAATTCTGACAACTGACCTAACCATTTCAGTGCACAAGTCACTAGAAGTCTGATACTGAAGTTGGACCCTGAAGTTTTCTAACCCTCCAAGCTTGTTTAGTCCATAAGGGCTCATGGATAGAAGTTTCTAGAACAGTCCTCCCTCAAAATAACCTCTCACAAAGATCAGCAAGATATGCAGGAATGTATATCTTTCAATACTTGTGGAATGAAAAATAGTGGCTTCTTCCAAGTGGGAAAATAACTTCCTTCAGAGTTACCAAGGTACCACGCCATTTGCAACGTGTGTTACTTAAGGACTGTGTTATAAAGATGTCAAAACAAAACCACCACTTATCACCAAAAGTGGAGTCACACTAGCTAAGGTTTTGGCACGGTGGACGATTGCTGTCATGCTTGTTTTATTAAGATTCCCCTGGAATACAGAAGGGGTTTTTGTCAGAAACAGCTGACGAAGGTGACTCACGGTGAGTTTTAAAGAGGGAAATGTTCACAAGAAAGAAAGAGAGAGAGAAAGATTAAATGGAGAGTAAAACCCCCCAAGATTATTTTTCCTGCTTAAATGGAAACTATTCTGCAGAGTTTAGATAAATAAAAGGTTCAGTAAAATCAACAAAGGAACGAGCTCTAGAGCAAATGGAAGCTTCTCCACTTTGTAGAGAAGGACAGCCCCACTCCATCAGATAACCAGCATCCTCCCTAGCTTCCCGGGAGTTAACAGACCAGAGCCTGCTGGGCAGTCCTGACTCTAAACGATGGAAATCAGGTGACCATGTCCATCACGGTCTTATTTATTCTCGGGGCTCTTTTCTCTCTGAGCCATGATTGCATTGGTCATCCTACACACACCCAGTGTTTTTTAACCTCTTAACTCATGCCTTTTGTATAGATTTGTTCAAGAATAAACATTAACTGGCATGGAAACTCTGCTCTTATAGTATATTAAGCGTGCTACCACATGCCAGAATGAAGTTCGGTTGTTACACGTACATTTATAGATAGACACATATGTGTGTCTATATTCAGACAAATAGACTTCTACACAGAGAGACTCTGCATATGAAAATGAGACCTTTATTTGCTTGTGTAATGTGTCAAAATATTAAAATTAGAAAATTCAGCCAAGTGCTTCAAATTTTGCCAGAAAAATCTCTCTTAAACTCGTGCAAAGTTGATCCAGTTTCTTAAGAACATCAAAAGTACCATGAGCTGATCTCAGCTTACAGAAGATCCATTTAGTGCTTCGGACTGAGCTTAAAATGGAAGAAAACTGTCCCAGAGAAGTAGAAAAAAATGGCAGAAATTAATCAGTCTACTTTGAAAGGAAAGCATATCATAGCAGGTTTTGCTCAGACTCAGAAAGAGCTGGCTGGGTATTATGCACATGTTATCCCAGCACTCAGGAGGCAGAGGTAGACAGTTGTGACTTCTAGGCCAGCCTTGGCTACATAGCAAGACTCTCTAAAACCGATATTTAAAAATTAGCAACCAGAATTTTTCTAGGTTTTCTAAAATCGACTTGCCCTCTTCCTAGCACCAAGCTTATTTGGAGGAATGAATGTCAAGCCATTACCCTGACACAAGACAATAGGAACAGATGTCTTCCGCATCACCCCCACATTCTCCATGGAAACCTCCCTTGTCCTTGCCGCTCACCTTTCCTCCAGGCTGGCAGCGCACACCTTCACCTGGCTTCTCATCTTTTCCAAAGCAGGAATGAGCTGCTCAGAGGTATGTCACCCTAACAAGACTATCAATCTCCCGAGATAAAATCTGAGCTACTATCAGTTTTATAAAAACCCTGTCTATGTCGGTGTAAAGCTAAATAAGGAGCTCATGAGTTTAACTAATGTGCAAAAGAAATGGAGCCTTGCTGCTTGTTTTCAGTGTGACACAGCTGTCACTCACTGCTGTTAGTGGCTATGGGTCTGGGACTCTGAGAGGTGAGCCGAGAATTGGCCAGGTTTTCGTAGAGCAGTTGAGGGGGCTGGAGAGATGGCTCAATGGTGAGTGAAGAGGACTTGTTTCCTACCACCCACATTGGGCATCCTCCTGTAACTCCAGGTCCAGGGGCTCTAGCACCATCTTCTGGCCTCCTTAGGCACTGCCCTCACATGCACAGACACACACACACACACACACACGCACAAATATATAATAACAAAATAGGATAGTTGAAACTGTCCTGTTATTTAGTGACAATCCATTCTGGTATTGCCGTAAATTAGATCCCAATCACTCTAAATGAATGATATGTATTATCAAAGTTTATCAGATCCTTCACTAGCATAACAAAATCTTTTGTGGTTTTGTGAGGGTAGAAGTATATGTGTTTCTTGGGACGCTTTGCTTATTTGTTTATCTGTTTGTTTGGTTTGGTTTTAAATAGAGAAAGAGGAAAGAAAGGAACATAAATTTGGGTAGGTAGAGAGTCCAGAGGATCTGGGAGGAATTGGCAGAAGGAGAAAACATCATCAAAATACACTATATAAAAAGAATTTTTTCAATACAAAAAGTTTTTTAAAAAATCGATGTTCTAAAAGAAACAACCCTACCTGTATCCATCAATTCATCCCATTGGCTATCCTTGGGTCTCTTTCTTTGTTTCTTCATTTATATTTATAATAATCAGACATGCAGAACTGAGTTAGCTCTAATCCTTAGTTAATCACCTCTTGTCGTCTTTGTTCTGTGTGTGGCTCCATTCTACCTCAGTCCATTTTATTTTATTGCTGGCTTATTCTAATAAGGTAATGAAACACATTTATTTTAATATCCAGCCAACTAGAGATCAAATCACTGACAATAATTTATCTGTGTTTTCCTTTCTCTTCCTCTCTCCCATGTGAGGAAAACATGACCTAAAACCAGGCACCCTTCCATTTTTGTTTTAGGTTTACCCTGCATGTACGCACATCTAAGCAGTATCCTTGCTCATACCCCTTCAAAAAAAAACCATTATACCCATGTCTTGATGTTGGGAAATGGGCACATATTTTGTCTTATGATACTCAATGAGGTTTGGTCAAGGTAAATGTGACCCTGGTAGAAGTTGTCAGCCTAGGGAAAACAGAACTACTCTGTACATTGTCTAATCTTCTCGTCCTATGTCACAACCCAGAGGTACGAAAAGAGGCAGAATTTTCTCCTACAGCCCTTATCCGCACACCTTACTAATCATGTCAGTGATGGAGAGTTACTGGGGGCTAAAGGTCTTGCAGGAGTTGCTATTTGAACGCATACTGAATGATTTCAATTATTTTGCATCAGGTCCATGGTGTTGCATCACTTAATATCATTTTGAACCTTGTTGTCTTGTTTAGATTGTTTGTCTAGAGAGATGTTTCCACGTGTGCAAACTTTATTCATCCAGTGTGAAAAGACTACAACTCTGTACTGGTGCATAACTCTGTTCTTACAACAAAATACGTGAGTGTGCAACAGGAGACTCTGAGCTCACACTTCTGCAGATTCAAGGACATGGCAGCAGGATCTGCAGAGCTCTGACGAGGAACTGCCACATAGATCACGGCAGGACGTGGTGGTAAGAACACACCCAAGAGGGCCACGTCATACAATATGGCAGGAGCAAGGGAGATTTGGGCGTGAAGCTTGCTCTTTCTGTAACAATCCCTCTTAGAAAACTAACACTCTGTGAGATTTGTGTCTACTCCTTCTCAGTAGGCTATACCATGACTTAGTCACCTGGCAGAAGGCCCCCACCACCTCAACATCACCAACAGGGGACAGGCCTCTCATACGGTAACAGTTAGAGGACAAACCACATCCAAGTCATGGGAAGAAAGAAAATCACTATATACCAATACAGAAGTATTCAGATGCTACCAACAAATGTTCAGAGTAATAACTGACTGCGGAGCTCTGTGGGGCTGCACTACTCTATAGACTGTTTTCCTCTGAGCAGCTCAGACCCAACCGGGCTGCAGCGTCTTTCCCAGCAGCTTCAAAAGACTCATGCCCCAGCTCTCTTACCCGTCTATGATTTTGCTTGGATAAAAGATCCCTGTGAGTTTTCAAAAAAGACCAGCAGGGTGTCTGGGGTGTTGTTGTCTATTGTGCTTGCCCCCCACACACACACTCTGCTATCCTCAATGTCTTCCAGAGATGGTGCTTTTGTTGTTGCTGTTGTTGTTTTATTTCACGGAATGATTTTGGTATGTGTTACTATGTGTATGATGGAAGAGACAAGAGTAAAACTCAAAGGCTCAAGAAACTTGACAAAGGGAGGCAGGGTGGGGAAAGGGCAGAAAAAAGACCCTCTGGATCCGAACACCATCCTCGTCCCCCCTCTTCTCCAGACCCTCCGCCCCAAAAAGGAGACATCATCAACCCCTCCTTCTATAGAAACTGGAGTTACGTATTGCTCCAGAACGGCTCCTCCTACTGGCTCAGCTATTTCTCTTCCAACAATTACAAAGCAGAGGGTATGTGGCCAGGGGTGTGGAGAGATTCCTGAAACCCCACGTTGGTGCACTGGCAATCTGATGCACTGGCTCTGGTTGAGCCACACATCTATAGAGCATCCCTGAGGCACCGCTGCATTTATGCTTGCAGGCCTGTGCAGGTGTTTCCTTTCCAGGAGGCACCTCTGCCATTGTCACTGCTTTCCTGTGAAAGCTCTTCCTCAAAGTGATGCCAACGACAGTCCTAAAAGACGATGGTTCAAAGTCATCCACTCCTTCAAACCCAAGCAAATGACGCTGAGTGGATGGAACCCTCATTAGAGTTGTAGTGGGAAGGGTTCTTGAAGATATCTCACACACCAACAGAATTAGTTCCTCAGCTTCTCCTCCATACTGGCCACTCTTCCCACCATGGCCGTGTTTTGTTTCTTAGCATCTGCCACCAAGTACAACCTGCCTTAATCACGCTCCATAAATTATAACCATCCATAACATTTCACAAAGAAATGAACACAACAACGCTTTGGAAATACACATCCTTAAGCGCCTCTATATTTCCTACTTTGAAATCTTCAACGTCCGACTGATTTCACTCGAGTTTCCATTTTCATTTCTTAGCAATGTACACCCTGGGGGGCATTAAAAACACTCGGTTAAGGGTAGCATTAGCCTCTGCTTACTGAAGAGCTACTTGGCAGAGCCCACTCACTGCCACCCGAGTCCGCATGCCCCCGACATCCAGCCTCTCATCTCTCTGGCCTCTGAAGGTTGTGAAAGCCCTCACCAAGCAAGCACCTGCACTCCCCAGGCATCTATGAAACGGCCCTGGGTTCCCTGGGGCCCTACATACTGACGTGGGCTTCGGTAAAGGGGATGGCTGGGTGTGCCAAGCAGACGGTTTTTATTCTGGCATTTGCCAGAAGGGAAATTGCTAAAATGTTTTAGGGCCCCCTCAGGAAAATAAAAATGTCACATTTTAGCTTTTATCCCTCACTAAAAAATCAATGTTTTCTAAAAGAGAGATGCTTTTAGGACGCTGGTGAGGGCTTTGCTTCAGCTCAAGCGCATGCTAATTAGGCACATGCTTTTGGCCAGAGATTTTAATAACTTCATTCCCATCCCGATCAGCTATGAATCATCTTCCCATCACAGCTGTAGAAGCAGGATGAAGAGAATTCAACAACCTACACAGGTCACACAGTGTAAGGGCAGAAGCAGAATCTGAATCTGGCTCTAGGGATCCTGTTTTGTGTGTCTGTACCGTTCTGTGCCACTGCACCTTGGCACACTACGTATCTGCGTGGCAAGGGAGGCTTAGGCTGAACTACCTATGAACACATTATGGCCTAGTCCTACATGGAGCTGACGATTTGCTCACTCGGTCTTTAGACAGTCCTCTACTGAGAAACGTTCCTATTTCAGGCACTCTTTCAAGTGGCAAAGAAATAGGAGAAACTGCCCAGCGGCAGGGGCCCTCGCCTTTAATCCCAGCATTCGGGAGACAGAGGCAGACTGGTCTCTGTGAGATCAAAGCCACCCTGATCTACAGAGTGAGTTCCAGGAAAGCTAGGGCTACACAGAGAAACCCTGTCCTGAAACACACACACACACAGAGAGACAGAGACAGAGACAGAAGAAGAAAAGAAGAAGAAGAAGAAGAAGAAGAAGAAGAAGAAGAAGAAGAAGAAGAAGAAGAAGAAGAAGAAGAAGAAGAAGAAGAGATCAAAACTGACAAAACTCTGTGTCTCATCTGTACTGTGGATCACAACCAATAAAGAAGATGCAAAAATACAAAAATCAAATAAATAGTATGTTAGCGCTACGTCAAGCACTAAGTACTAAGAAGAAAACTGTTCCTAATGAAAGGATGAAGCTTTAGGAGCATACCAGCAAAGGCCTTCTTGAGCAGGGACCAATTTCTGGAGTTTTGGTTGCATTGAGTTATTATTGGTGTTTGTTCATTAAGGATAACAGAAGCATCATTTCACTTCAGGGAACTGCACTGTGAGAATCAATTTGACATTGTTAATCAACTGCCCCTGACTTGTCACTCCCCTCTGCTTTGGCTGATGTACAAGGATGCATCTAGGGGTTAAAATGCATTGACATGGTTTGGACAATTCTAGGTTATTTCTGAAACCACAGTGCAGAGAAGAGGGGCATTCAGAACCAGATTTCTAGAGACTGATGGCCCTGATTGTCAACCCGTTATCCGACTCTGATAGGCAGTTTACTGTTTCTGTAACAAGTCACCTGGAGGCATTAGCTTATACATGAAAAGATTGTTTTGCCTCAGTTTTAGGGACTCTAGTCTGTGACAGTGGGGAAGTCCTGTCTTAAGGTCTCTCCGGGGATGTCAGCTGGCAACAGCAGGGAGGACATGGCAGAGCATGTTACCAGGACACAAAAGAGGGGCAGGAAAGAGACTTGAGTCCCACTATCATTTCAAGAACATATGGTCATGTAAGGATTTCTTGGCGTGCCCCACCTCCTAAGAGTTCCATCAACTCTTCACAGTAGAGAGGAGATCTGGGGACCCTGGGGACCAAGCCTTTTACACACAGGCCTTTAGGGAAGATTCAGTGTCCAAATTGAAGTACCGACTCTTCTGCACATTAGGAAGATTTATTGCATACACACACTGTGGTACCTCCATGTATGATCCTTCTAAGAGGTAAGACAATGGTGAAGTGCCCGCAACTGATGCAAGCTTCTCTCTCTCTCTCTTTCTCTTTCTCTCTCTCTCTCTCTCTCTCTCTCTCTCTCTCTCTCTCTCTCT